>NW_026282462.1:0-56509 GCF_023373465.1 Oncorhynchus keta | reverse complement strand
CTGATTCATGTCTTCTACAGAGGCATACCTGGCCTGTAGTTCTATGCCACCTTGTGAAGTAATACAGGTTTATGTAATATGACCTATAGTGAATCATTGCGCAATATAAATGTATGGTGTCGTATCTCTATGCTATCATTGCTATAATAAGCCCTGTCATGTTCAGGCTAAATTATAACTTCAATCTTCTCTCATATTTCAGTAATGTTCTGTATCATGTTGATTAATAAACTGTGGAAACTTATTTTTGATTTAAAAAATCATTTTAACTTGACACGGATCTGATTGAAGATACTTCTTCCTCTCTCTATGGTCTTTTCTCATTTGGGGAAAAAGTCCGTCCCCTCCTCCTCCGTCCTCTCTCCTTCGTCCTCTCTCCTGTCACACCATAGTTTGACCTAAGACAGAGGTTGTGGCTTCCCCAGTCACACCATAGTTTGACCTAAGACAGAGGTTGTGGCTTCCCCCAGTCACACATAGTTTGACCTAAGACAGAGGTTGTGGCTTCCCCCAGTCACACCATAGTTTGACCTAAGACAGAGGTTATGGCTTCCCCAGTCACACCATAGTTTGACCAAAGACAGAGGTTATGGCTTCCCCCAGTCACACCATAGTTTGACCTAAGACAGAGTTGTGGCTTCCCCCAGTCACATAGTTTGACCTAAGACAGAGGTTGTGGCTTCCCCAGTCACACCATAGTTTGACCTAAGACAGAGGTTGTGGCTTCCCCCAGTCACACCATAGTTTGACCTAAGACAGAGGTTGTGGCTTCCCCAGTCACACCATAGTTTGACCTAAGACAGAGGTTGTGGCTTCCCCAGTCACACCATAGTTTGACCTAAGACAGAGGTTGTGGCTTCCCCCAGTCACACCATAGTTTGACCTAAGACAGAGGTTGTGGCTTCCCCCAGTCACACCATAGTTTGACCTAAGACAGAGGTTATGGCTTCCCCCAGTCACACCATAGTTTGACCTAAGACAGAGGTTATGGCTTCCCCAGTCACACCATAGTTTGACCTAAGACAGAGGTTATGGCTTCCCCAGTCACACCATAGTTTGACCTAAGACAGAGGTTATGGCTTCCCCAGTCACACCATAGTTTGACCTAAGACAGAGGTTATGGCTTCCCCAGTCACACATAGTTTGACCTAAGACAGAGGTTATGGCTTCCCCAGTCACACCATAGTTTGACCTAAGACAGAGGTTGTGGCTTCCCCAGTCACACCATAGTTTGACCTAAGACAGAGGTTATGGCTTCCCCAGTCAGTTTGACCTAAGACACCATAGTTTGACCTAAGACAGAGGTTCCCCCAGTCACACCATAGGACCTTTATGGCTTCCCCCAGTCACACCAAGACAGAGGTAGTTTGACCTAAGACAGAGGTTATGGCTTCCCCCAGTCACACCATAGTTTGACCTAAGACAGAGGTTATGGCTTCCCCCAGTCACACCATAGTTTGACCTAAGACAGAGGTTATGGCTTCCCCAGTCACACCATAGTTTGACCTAAGACAGAGGTTATGGCTTCCCCCAGTCACACCATAGTTTGACCTAAGACAGAGGTTGTGGCTTCCCCCAATCACACCATAGTTTGACCTAAGACAGAGGTTATGGCTTCCCCCAGTCAGTCAAGACAGAGGTTATGGCCCCCAGTCACAGTTTGACCTAAGACAGAGGTTATGGCTTCCCCCAGTCACACCATAGTTTGACCTAAGACAGAGGTTATGGCTTCCCCAGTCACACCATAGTTTGACCTAAGACAGAGGTTATGGCTTCCCCAGTCACACCATAGTTTGACCTAAGACAGAGGTTGTGGCTTCCCCAGTCACACCATAGTTTGACCTAAGACAGAGGTTATGGCTTCCCCCAGTCACACCATAGTTTGACCTAAGACAGAGGTTATGGCTTCCCCAGTCACACCATAGTTTGACCTAAGACAGAGGTTATGGCTTCCCCCAGTCACACCATAGTTTGACCTAAGACAGAGGTTATGGCTTCCCCCAGTCACACCATAGTTTGACCTAAGACAGAGGTTATGGACTTCCCCCAGTCACACCATAGTTTGACCTAAGACAGAGGTTATGGCTTCCCCAGTCACACCATAGTTTGACCTAAGACAGAGGTTATGGCTTCCCCCAGTCACACCATAGTTTGACCTAAGACAGAGGTTGTGGCTTCCCCAGTCACACCATAGTTTGACCTAAGACAGAGGTTATGGCTTCCCCCAGTCACACCATAGTTTGACCTAAGACAGAGGTTCCCCAGTGTTTGACCTTCTTCCCAGTCACACCATAGTTTGACCTAAGACAGAGGTTATGGCTTCCCCCAGTCACACCATAGTTTGACCTAAGACAGAGGTTATGGCTTCCCCAGTCACACCATAGTTTGACCTAAGACAGAGGTTATGGCTTCCCCCAGTCACACCATAGTTTGACCTAAGACAGAGGTTATGGCTTCCCCAGTCACACCATAGTTTGACCTAAGACAGAGGTTGTGGCTTCCCCCAGTCACACCATAGTTTGACCTAAGACAGAGGTTATGGCTTCCCCCAGTCACACCATAGTTTGACCTAAGACAGAGGTTGTGGCTTCCCCCAGTCACACCATAGTTTGACCTAAGACAGAGGTTATGGCTTCTCCCAGTCACACCATAGTTTGACCTAAGACAGAGGTTGTGGCTTCCCCAGTCACACCATAGTTTGACCTAAGACAGAGGTTATGGCTTCCCCAGTCACACCATAGTTTGACCTAAGACAGAGGTTATGGCTTCCCCCAGTCACACATAGTTTGACCTAAGACAGAGGTTATGGCTTCCCCAGTCACACCATAGTTTGACCTAAGACAGAGGTTATGGCTTCCCCCAGTCACACCATAGTTTGACCTAAGACAGAGGTTATGGCTTCCCCCAGTCACACCATAGTTTGACCTAAGACAGAGGTTATGGCTTCCCCAGTCACACCATAGTTTGACCTAAGACAGAGGTTGTGGCTTCCCCCAGTCACACCATAGTTTGACCTAAGACAGAGGTTATGGCTTCCCCCAGTCACACCATAGTTTGACCTAAGACAGAGGTTGTGGCTTCTCCCAGTCACACCATAGTTTGACCTAAGACAGAGGTTGTGGCTTCCCCAGTGACACCATAGTTTGACCTAAGACAGAGGTTATGGCTTCCCCAGTCACACCATAGTTTGACCTAAGACAGAGGTTATGGCTTCCCCCAGTCACACCATAGTTTGACCTAAGACAGAGGTTATGGCTTCCCCCAGTCACACCATAGTTTGACCTAAGACAGAGGTTATGGCTTCCCCAGTCACACCATAGTTTGACCTAAGACAGAGGTTGTGGCTTCCCCCAGTCACACATAGTTTGACCTAAGACAGAGGTTATGGCTTCCCCAGTGACACCATAGTTTGACCTAAGACAGAGGTTGTGGCTTCCCCCAGTCACACATAGTTTGACCTAAGACAGAGGTTGTGGCTTCCCCAGTCACACATAGTTTGACCTAAGACAGAGGTTATGGCTTCCCCGGTCACACCATAGTTTGACCTAAGACAGAGGTTATGGCTTCCCCGTCACACCATAGTTTGACCTAAGACAGAGGTTATGGCTTCCCCAGTCACACCATAGTTTGACCTAAGACAGAGGTTATGGCTTCCCCCATCACCATAGTGATGACAGTCAGCAAAGAGTTTTATCCTGACAGTCAAAGTATCACCATTAAGTAATAAGACAATCTAATCAATAAATACTAATAATCAGTTGTTGGAGGCCTTATCGCAGGACATTACAGGGAAAGGCCTCACAATCACTACCTGGTGGTGCTAGACTCTATATTACAGACTCCTCACCGTCACTACCTGGTGGTGCTAGTCTCTATATTACAGGGAAAGGCCTCACAATCACTACCTGGTGGTGCTAGTCTCTATATTACAGGGAAAGGCCTCACAATCACTACCTGGTGGTGCTAGTCTCTATATTACAGGGAAAGGCCTCACAATCACTACCTGGTGGTGCTAGTCTCTATATTACAGGGAAAGGCCTCACAATCACTACCTGGTGGTGCTAGTCTCTATATTACACACTCCTCACCGTCACTACCTGGTGGTGCTAGTCTCTATATTACAGACTCCTCACCATCACTACCTGGTGGTGCTAGTCTCTATATTACAGACTCCTCACAGTCACTATCTGGTGGTGCTAGTCTCTATATTACAGGGAAGGCCTCACAATCACTACCTGGTGGTGCTAGTCTCTATATTACAGGGAAAGGCCTCACAATCACTACCTGGTGGTGCTAGTCTCTATATTACAGACTCCTCACCGTCACTACCTGGTGGTGCTAGTCTCTATATTACAGGGAAAGGCCTCACAATCACTACCTGGTGGTGCTAGTCTCTATATTACAGGGAAAGGCCTCACAATCACTACCTGGTGGTGCTAGTCTATATATTACACACTCCTCACCGTCACTACCTGGTTGTGCTAGTCTCTATATTACAGACTCCTCACCGTAACTACCTGGTGGTGCTAGTCTCTATATTACAGACTCCTCACCGTCACTACCTGGTGGTGCTAGTCTCTATATTACAGACTCCTGACAGTCACTACCTGGTGGTGCTAGTCTCTATATTACAGACTCCTCACCATCACTACCTGGTGGTGCTAGTCTCTATATTACAGACTCCTCACCGTCACTACCTGGTGGTGCTAGTCTCTATATTACAGACTCCTCACAGTCACTATCTGGTGGTGCTAGTCTCTATATTACAGGGAAAGGCCTCACAATCACTACCTGGTGGTGCTAGTCTCTATATTACAGGGAAAGGCCTCACAATCACTACCTGGTGGTGCTAGTCTCTATATTACAGACTCCTCACCGTCACTACCTGGGGTGCTAGTCTCTATATTACAGACTCCTGACTGTCACTACCTGGTGGTGCTAGTCTCTATATTACAGACTCCTCACCGTCACTACCTGGCGGTGCTAGTCTCTATATTACAGACTCCTGACAGTAACTACCTGGTGGTGCTAGTCTCTATATTACAGACTCCTCACAGTCACTATCTGGTGGTGCTAGTCTCTATATTACAGGGAAAGGCCTCACAATCACTACCTGGTGGTGCTAGTCTCTATATTACAGGGAAAGGCCTCACAATCACTACCTGGTGGTGCTAGTCTCTATATTACAGACTCCTCACCGTCACTACCTGGGGGTGCTAGTCTCTATATTACAGACTCCTGACTGTCACTACCTGGTGGTGCTAGTCTCTATATTACAGACTCCTCACCGTCACAACCTGGCGGTGCTAGTCTCTATATTACAGACTCCTGACAGTAACTACCTGGTGGTGCTAGTCTCTATATTACAGACTCCTCACCGTCACTACCTGGTGGTGCTAGTCTCTATATTAAAGACTCCTGACAATCACTACCTGGTGGTGCTAGTCTTCTCAGTCACTACCTGGCGGTGCTAGTCTCCTCAGTCAATACCTGGTGGTGCTAGTCTCCTCAGTCACTACCTGGCAGTGCTAGTCTCCTCAGTCACTACCTGGTGGTGCTAGTCTCCTCAGTCACTACCTGGCGGTGCTAGTCTCCTCAGTCAATTCCTGGTGGTGCTTGTCTCCTCAGTCACTACCTGGCGGTGCTGTGTAGAAAGGATAATGGACCTATATTCATGCATTTCCAGATTGCTAATAATCACTAGACAGTCAGGGAGCAATGCACATTCCAAAAACTATGAATGGAGGTCTATTTAGTGCAAATTTTGATGGCAAGGAAATATAACCACTTTTGAGTGCGGTCCTCCGGACCTCGTTGACGACCGATGGCGCCTCTCGGGACAAAATTAGTTTGACACCCCTGATCTAATGGTTAAGGTTAGGGATTGGAAATGAAAGCTTATCCCCTGTCTTTAGCTAGCGGGTAAAATACATCTGTAGCTAGCGGGTAAAATACATCTGTAGCTAGCGGGTAAAATACATCTGTATCTAGCGGGTGAAATACATCTGTATCTAGCGGGTGAAATACATCTGTAGCTAGCATGTGAAATACATCTGTAGCTAGCGGGTGAAATACATCTGTAGCTAGCATGTGAAATACATCTGTAGCTAGCGGGTAAAATACATCTGTAGCTAGCATGTGAAATACATCTGTAGCTAGCGGGTAAAATACATCTGTAGCTAGCGGGTGAAATACATCTGTAGCTAGCGGGTAAAATACATCTGTAGCTAGCGGGTAAAATACATCTGTAGCTAGCGGGTGAAATACATCTGTAGCTAGTGGGTAAAATACATCTGTAGCTAGCGGGTGAAATACATCTGTAGCTAGCAGGTGAAATACATCTGTAGCTAGCGGGTGAAATACATCTGTAGCTAGCGGGTAAAATACATCTGTAGCTAGCGGATGAAATACATCTGTAGCTAGCGGGTGAAATACATCTGTAGCTAGCGGGTGAAATACATCTGTAGCTAGCGGGTGAAATACATCTGTAGCTAGCGGGTGAAATACATCTGTAGCTAGCATGTGAAATACATCTGTAGCTAGCGGGTGAAATACATCTGTAGCTAGCGGGTAAAATACATATGTAGCTAGCGGGTAAAATACATCTGTAGCAAGCGGGTAAAATACATCTGTAGCTAGCGGGTAAAATACATCTGTAGCTAGCGGGTAAAATACATCTGTAGCTAGCGGGTGAAATACATCTGTAGCTAGCGGGTGAAATACATCTGTAGCTAGCGGGTGAAATACATCTGTATCTAGCGGGTGAAATACATCTGTAGCTAGCATATGAAATACATCTGTAGCTAGCGGGTGAAATACATCTGTAGCTAGCGGGTAAAATACATCTGTAGCTCGCGGGTAAAATACATCTGTAGCTAGCGGGTGAAATACATCTGTAGCTAGCGGGTGAAATACATCTGTAGCTAGTGGGTGAAATACATATGTAGCTAGCGGGTGAAATACATCTGTAGCTAGTGGGTGAAATACATCTGTAGCTAGTGGGTGAAATACATCTGTAGCTAGCGGGTGAAATACACCTGTAGCTAGCGGGTGAAATACATCTGTAGCTAGCGGGTAAAATACATCTGTAGCTAGCGGGTAAAATACATCTGTAGCTAGCGGGTAAAATACATCTGTAGCTAGCGGGTGAAATACATATGTAGCTAGCGGGTGAAGTACATCTGTAGCTAGCGGGTAAAATACATCTGTAGCTAGCGGGTGAAATACATCTGTAGCTAGCGGGTGAAATACATCTGTAGCTAGCGGGTGAAATACATCTGTAGCTAGCGGGTGAAATACATATGTAGCTAGCGGGTGAAATACATCTGTAGCTAGCGGGTGAAATACATATGTAGCTAGCGGGTGAAATACATCTGTAGCTAGTGGGTGAAATACATATGTAGCTAGCGGGTGAAATACATCTGTAGCTAGCGGATGAAATACATCTGTAGCTAGCGGGTGAAATACATCTGTAGCTAGCGGGTAAAATACATCTGTAGCTAGCGGGTGAAATACATCTGTAGCTAGCGGGTGAAATACATCTGTAGCTAGTGGGTGAAATACATATGTAGCTAGCGGGTGAAATACATCTGTAGCTAGTGGGTGAAATACATCTGTAGCTAGTGGGTGAAATACATCTGTAGCTAGCGGGTGAAATACATCTGTAGCTAGCGGGTGAAATACATCTGTAGCTAGCGGGTAAAATACATCTGTAGCTAGCGGGTAAAATACATCTGTAGCTAGCGGGTAAAATACATCTGTAGCTAGCGGGTGAAATACATATGTAGCTAGCGGGTGAAATACATCTGTAGCTAGCGGGTAAAATACATCTGTAGCTAGCGGGTGAAATACATCTGTAGCTAGCGGGTGAAATACATCTGTAGCTAGCGGGTGAAATACATCTGTAGCTAGCGGGTGAAATACATATGTAGCTAGCGGGTGAAATACATCTGTAGCTAGCGGGTGAAATACATATGTAGCTAGTGGGTGAAATACATATGTAGCTAGCGGGTGAAATACATCTGTAGCTAGCGGATGAAATACATCTGTAGCTAGCGGGTGAAATACATCTGTAGCTAGCGGGTGAAATACATCTGTAGCTAGCGGGTGAAATACATCTGTAGCTAGCGGGTGAAATACATCTGTAGCTAGCGGGTGAAATACATCTGTAGCTAGCGGGTGAAATACATCTGTAGCTAGTGGGTGAAATACATATGTAGCTAGCGGGTGAAATACATCTGTAGCTAGCGGGTGAAATACATCTGTAGCTAGCGGGTGAAATACATCTGTAGCTAGTGGGTGAAATACATATGTAGCTAGCGGGTGAAATACATCTGTAGCTAGCGGATGAAATACATCTGTAGCTAGCGGGTGAAATACATCTGTAGCTAGCGGGTGAAATACATCTGTAGCTAGCGGGTGAAATACATCTGTAGCTAGCGGGTGAAATACATCTGTAGCTAGCGGGTGAAATACATCTGTAGCTAGCGGATGAAATACATCTGTAGCTAGCGGATGAAATACATCTGTAGCTAGCGGGTGAAATACATCTGTAGCTAGCGGGTGAAATACATCTGTAGCTAGCGGGTGAAATACATCTGTAGCTAGCGGGTGAAATACACCTGTAGCTAGCGGGTGAAATACATCTGTAGCTAGCGGGTGAAATACATCTGTAGCTAGTGGGTGAAATACACCTGTAGCTAGCGGGTGAAATACATCTGTAGCTAGCGGGTGAAATACATCTGTAGCTAGCGGGTGAAATACATCTGCAAGAGGGTCTGTTCAGGTGGGTGCAACATTAAAAATCTAAACTTGACATGTTCAGGTATAGAAATGTGTTGTGTACATAGATCAGATATGAGTGTTTGTCATTTTGAACTAACTTGAAGGTACTGTGAGGGACTGACTGAACGGGATGGTTTGCTGGCTCACTCACACCACCTGCTGGATTTATGATGTTACTACACCATGTTTCCTGGATGCAGTATCAAATACTCTCACACATTCCACTGCTATTCTGCTGTTGTTATTCCAGACAATATGGAGTCCTACGGATGTGCTCTGTTTCACCCTCTAGTACTGGATTGGTCAAGTTAGCCTGGAGGCCTGCGGATGTGCTCTGTTTCACACTCTAGTAAAACAGCATGAGATGAAAGTAGATGTTGAAAACTGAGGCCAGGTGTGCCTTTGTAAAGACATGAATCAGGATCATGGTTTGGTTATGAGGTAGCCCTGCCCAAATAAGGACATTGGTCAATGGTACATATTGGTTGGGGTGAGATAGGCCTTTATAGATGTCAGGCGTAGTCGTGAACCCCCGATCTCCCACGGGAGAAAACCAACGTCTTCACCAATGAGACCCAAGAGGAAATGTCCTTATTTGGGCAGGGCTAACTCATAACTCAGACCATGAGCCTGATTCATGTCTTCTACATAGGCATACCTGGCCTGTAGGTCTATGCCACCTTGTGAAGTAATACAGGTTTATGTAATATGACCTATAGTGAATCATTGCGCAATATAAATGTATGGTGTCGTATCTCTATGCTATCATTGCTATAATAAGCCCTGTCATGTTCAGGCTAAATTATAACTTCAATCTTCTCTCATATTTCAGTAATGTTCTGTATCATGTTGATTAATAAACTGTGGAAACTTATTTTTTGATTTAAAAAAAATCATTTTAACTTGACACGGATCTGATTGAAGATACTTCTTCCTCTCTCTATGGTCTTTTCTCATTTGGGGAAAAAGTCCGTCCTCTCTCCTCCGTCCTCTCTCCTTCGTCCTCTCTCCTCCGTCCTCTCTTCCGTCCTCTCTCCTCCGCCCTCTCTCCTCCGTCCTCTCTCCTTCGTCCTCTCTCCTCCGTCCTCTCTTCCGTCCTCTCTCCTCCGCCCTCTCTCCTCCGTCCTCTCTCCTTCGTCCTCTCTCCTCCGTCCTCTCTTCCGTCCTCTCTCCTCCGTCCTCTCTCCTCTGTCCTCTCTCCTCCGCCCTCTCTCCTCCGCCCTCTCTCCTCCGCCCTCTCTCCTCCGCCCTCTCTCCTCTGTCCTCTCTCCTCCGCCCTCTCTCCTCTGTCCTCTCTCCTCCGTCCTCTCTCTTCCGTCCTCTCTCCTTCGCCCTCTCTCCCTCCGCCCTCTCTCCTCCGCCCTCTCTCCTCCGTCCTCTCTCCTCCGCCCTCCCTCCTCCGCCCTCTCTCCTCCGCCCTCTCTCCTCCGCCCTCCCTCCTCCGCCCTCTCCTCCGCCCTCTCTCCTCCGCCCTCTCTCCTCCGCCCTCTCTCCTCCGCCCTCCCTCCTCCGCCCTCTCTCCTCCGCCCTCCCTCCTCCGCCCTCTCTCCTCCGCCCTCTCTCCTCCGCCCTCTCTCCTCCGCCCTCCCTCCTCCGCCCTCTCTCCTCTCCGCCCTCTCTCCTCCGCCCTCTCTCCTCCGCCCTCTCCTCCTCCTCTGTCCTCTCTCCTCCGCCCTCCCTCCTCCGCCCTCTCTCCTCCCGCCTCCTCCGCCCTCTCTCCTCCGCCCTCTCTCCTCCGCCCTCTCTCTCTCCCTCCGCCCTCTCTCCTCCGTCCTCTCTCCTCCGCCCTCTCTCCTCTGTCCTCTCTCCTCCGCCCTCTCTCCTCCGTCCTCTCTCTCCTCCGCCCTCTCTCCTCCTCTGTCCTCTCTCCTCCGTCCTCTCTCCTCTGTCCTCTCTCCTCCGTCCTCTCTCTTCTGTCCTCTCTCCTCCGCCCTCTCTCCTCTGTCCTCTCTCCTCCGCCCTCTCTCTTCCGTCCTCTCTCCTCCGTCCTCTCTCCTCTGTCCTCTCTCCTCCGTCCTCTCTCCTCCGCCCTCTCTCCTCCGCCCTCTCTCCTCCGTCCTCTCTCCTCCGTCCTCTCTCCTCCGTCCTCTCTTCCGTCCTCTCTCCTCCGCCCTCTCTCCTCCGCCCTCTCTCCTCCGCCCTCTCTCCTCCGTCCTCTCTTCCGTCCTCTCTCCTCCGTCCTCTCTCCTCCGCCCTCTCTCCTCCGTCCTCTCTCGTCTGTCCTCTCTCCTCTGCCCTCTCTCCTCCACCCTCTCTCCTCTGTCCTCTCTCCTCCGCCCTCTCTCCTCCGCCCTCTCTCCTCCGTCCTCTCTCCCGTCCTCTCTTCCGTCCTCTCTCCTCCGCCCTCTCTCCCCCGCCCCCCTCTCTCCTCCGCCCTCTCTCCTCCGCCCTCTCTCCTCCGTCCTCTCTCCTCTGTCCTCTCTCCCTCCGCCCTCTCTCCTCCGCCCTCTCTCCTCCGCCCTCTCTCCTCCGTCCTCTCTCCTCCGCCCCTCTCTCCTCCGTCCTCTCTCCTCCGTCCTCTCTTCCGCCCTCTCTCCTCCGTCCTCTCTCTCCTCCGTCCTCTCTCCTCCGTCCTCTCTCCTCCGTCCGTCCTCTCTCCCTCCGTCCTCTCTCCTTCGTCCTCTCTCCTCCGTCCTCTCTTCCGTCCTCTCTCCTCCGCCCTCTCTCCCTCCGCCCTCTCTCCTCCGTCCTCTCTCACATCCGTCCTCTCTCCTCCGTCCTCTCTCTTCTGTCCTCTCTCCTCCGCCCTCTCTCCTCTGTCCTCTCTCCTCCGCCCTCTCTCTTCCGTCCTCTCTCGTCTGTCCTCTCTCCTCCGTCCTCCCTCCTCCGTCCTCTCTCCTCCGTCCTCTCTCCTCCGCCCTCTCTCCTCCGTCCTCCCTCCTCCGCCCCTCTCTCCCTCCGCCCTCTCTCCTCCGTCCTCTCTCCTCCGCCCTCTCTCCTCTGTCCTCTCTCCTCCGCCCTCTCTCTTCCGTCCTCTCTCGTCTGTCCTCTCTCCTCCGTCCTCCCTCCTCCGTCCTCTCTCCTTCGCCCTCTCTCCTCCGCCCCTCTCTCCTCCGCCCTCTCCCTCCGTCCTCTCTCTCCGCCCTCCCTCCCCTCCGCCCTCTCTCCTCCGCCTCTCTCCTCCGCCCTCCTCCTCCTCCGCCCTCTCTCCCTCCGCCCCTCTCTCCTCCGCCCTCTCTCCTCCGCCCTCTCTCCTCCGCCCTCTCTCCTCCGCCCTCTCTCCTCCGCCCTCCCTCCTCCCGCCCTCTCTCCTCCGCCCTCTCTCCTCCGCCCTCTCTCCTCCGCCCTCCCTCCTCCGCCCTCTCTCCTCCGCCCTCTCTCCTCCGCCCTCTCTCCTCCGCCCTCTCTCCTCCGCCCTCTCTCCTCCGTCCTCTCTCCTCTGTCCTCTCTCCTCCGCCCTCCCTCCTCCGCCCTCTCTCCTCCGCCCTCTCTCCTCCGCCCTCTCTCCTCCGCCCTCTCTCCTCCGCCCTCTCTCCTCCGTCCTCTCTCCTCCGCCCTCTCTCCTCTGTCCTCTCTCCTCCGCCCTCTCTCCTCCGTCCTCTCTCCTCCGCCCTCTCTCCTCTGTCCTCTCTCCTCCGTCCTCTCTCCTCTGTCCTCTCTCCTCCGTCCTCTCTCTTCTGTCCTCTCTCCTCCGCCCTCTCTCCTCTGTCCTCTCTCCTCCGCCCTCTCTCTTCCGTCCTCTCTCCTCCGTCCTCTCTCCTCTGTCCTCTCTCCTCCGTCCTCTCTCCTCCGCCCTCTCTCCTCCGCCCTCTCTCCCTCCGTCCTCTCTCCTCCGTCCTCTCTCCTCCGTCCTCTCTTCCGTCCTCTCTCCTCCGCCCTCTCTCCCTCCGCCCTCTCCCTCCGCCCTCTCTCCTCCGTCCTCTCTTCCGTCCTCTCTCCTCCGTCCTCTCTCCTCCGCCCTCTCTCCCTCCGTCCTCTCTCGTCTGTCCTCTCTCCTCTGCCCTCTCTCCTCCACCCTCTCTCCTCTGTCCTCTCTCCTCCGCCCTCTCTCCTCCCCCGCCCTCTCTCCTCCGTCCTCTCTCCTCCGTCCTCTCTTCCGTCCTCTCTCCTCCGCCCTCTCTCCTCCGCCCTCTCTCCTCCGCCCTCTCTCCTCCGCCCTCTCTCCTCCGTCCTCTCTCCTCTGTCCTCTCTCCTCCGCCCTCTCTCCTCCGCCCTCTCTCCTCCGCCCTCTCTCCTCCGTCCTCTCTCCTCCGCCCTCTCTCCTCCGTCCTCTCTCCTCCGTCCTCTCTTCCGCCCTCTCTCCTCCGTCCTCTCTCCTCCGTCCTCTCTCCTCCGTCCTCTCTCCTCCGTCCTCTCTCCTCCGTCCTCTCTCCTCCGTCCGTCCTCTCTCCTCCGTCCTCTCTCCTTCGTCCTCTCTCCTCCGTCCTCTCTTCCGTCCTCTCTCCTCCGCCCTCTCTCCTCCGCCCTCTCTCCTCCGTCCTCTCTCATCCGTCCTCTCTCCTCCGTCCTCTCTCTTCTGTCCTCTCTCCTCCGCCCTCTCTCCTCTGTCCTCTCTCCTCCGCCCTCTCTCTTCCGTCCTCTCTCGTCTGTCCTCTCTCCTCCGTCCTCCCTCCTCCGTCCTCTCTCCTCCGTCCTCTCTCCTCCGCCCTCTCTCCTCCGTCCTCCCTCCTCCGCCCTCTCTCCTCCGCCCTCTCTCCTCCGTCCTCTCTCCTCCGCCCTCTCTCCTCTGTCCTCTCTCCTCCGCCCTCTCTCTTCCGTCCTCTCTCGTCTGTCCTCTCTCCTCCGTCCTCCCTCCTCCGTCCTCTCTCCTCCGCCCTCTCTCCTCCGTCCTCTCTCTTCCGTCCTCTCTCCTCCGCCCTCTCTCCTCCGTCCTCTCTCTTCCGTCCTCTCTCCTCCGCCCTCTCTCCTCCGCCCTCTCTCCTCCGTCCTCTCTCCTCCGCCCTCTCTCCTCCGTCCTCTCTCCTCCGCCCTCTCTCCTCTGCCCTCTCTCTTCCGTCCTCTCTCCTCCGCCCTCTCTCCTCCGTCCTCTCTCCTCCGCCCTCTCTCCTCCGTCCTCTCTCCTCCGCCCTCTCTCCTCCGTCCTCTCTCCTCCGACCTCTCTCCTCCGTCCTCTCTCCTCTGTCCTCTCTCCTTCGTCCTCTCTCCTCCGTCCTCTCTTCCGTCCTCTCTCCTCCGTCCTCTCTCCTCCGCCCTCTCTCCTCCGTCCTCTCTCCTCCGCCCTCTCTCCTCCGTCCTCTCTCCTCCGTCCTCTCTCCTCCGCCCTCTCTCCTCCGCCCTCTCTCTTCCGTCCTCTCTCGTCTGTCCTCTCTCCTCCGCCCTCTCTCCTCTGTGACCCGGAAACCGATAAGTGGTTGAGGAGTAGTCAGTTCATTAGTAGGTCGAACGGAAGACTACCTCCCCTCCACGATAGTCACCTTTCACTGAGGAAAGTCATGTGTGTCCTACCTGAGTCCTTCACAGAAGAGTTTTGATATCTCCTCCACACACCCTTTTAATCAGCTGTTGTTCAGTCTGAGGAGAAAAGCATACAGGCATGTAAGAACAGTAGGCTACTTATTGTTTTATCTAGAAAATATTTTTTTTAAATGTAAAAAATATATTTTTACTAGGCAAGTCAGATAAGAACAAATGATTATTTTCAATGACCGCCTAGGAACAGAAGTTCAGGGGCAGAAGGACAGATTTGTACCTCATCAGCTCGGGGATTTAAACTTGCAACCTTCCGGTTACTAGTCCAACACTCTAACCACTAGGCTACCCTGCCGCCTCTACACTCTAACCACTAGGCTACCCTGCCACCTCTACACTCTAACCACTAGGCTACCCTGCCGCCTCTACACTCTAACCACTAGGCTACCCTGCCGCCTCTACACTCTAACCACTAGGCTACCCTGCCGCCTCTACACTCTAACCACTAGGCTACCCTGCCTCCTCTACACTCTAACCACTAGGCTACCCTGCCTCCTCTACACTCTAACCACTAGGCTACCCTGCCTCCTCTACACTCTAACCACTAGGCTACCCTGCCTCCTCTACACTCTAACCACTAGGCTCCCCTGCCGCCTCTACACTAACCACTAGGCTACCCTACCACCTCTACACTCTAACCACTAGGCTACCCTGCCACCTCCACACTCTAACCACTAGGCTACCCTGCCACCTCTACACTCTAACCACTAGGCTACCCTGCCACCTCTACACTCTAACCACTAGGCTACCCTGCCTCCTCTACACTCTAACCACTAGGCTACCCTGCCACCCCTCCGCTCTAACCACTAGGCTGCCCTGCCGCCTCTACGCTCTAACCACTGGGATGCCCTGCCACCTCTACGCTCTAACCACTAGGCTACCCTGCCACCTCTACGCTCTAACCACTAGGCTCCCCTGCCGCCTCTACACTAACCACTAGGCTACCCTACCACCTCTACACTCTAACCACTAGGCTACCCTGCCACCTCTACACTCTAACCACTAGGCTACCCTGCCACCTCTACACTCTAACCACTAGGCTACCCTGCCTCCTCTACACTCTAACCACTAGGCTACCCTGCCACCCCTCCGCTCTAACCACTAGGCTGCCCTGCCGCCTCTACGCTCTAACCACTGGGCTGCCCTGCCACCTCTACGCTCTAACCACAAGGCTACCCTGCCTCCTCTACACTCTAACCACTAGGCTACCCTGCCTTCTCTACACTCTAACCACTAGGCTACCCTGCCACCTCTACACTCTAACCACTAGGCTACCCTGCCACCCCTACACTCTAACCACTAGGCTACGCTGCCACCCCTCCGCTCTAACCACTAGGCTGCCCTGCCGCCTCTACGCTCTAACCACTAGGCTGCCCTGCCACCTCTACGCTCTAACCACTGGGCTGCCCTGCCACCTCTACGCTCTAAACACTAGGCTACCCTGCCACCTCTACGCTCTAACCACTAGGCTACCCTGCCACCTCTACGCTCTAACCACTAGGCTACCCTGCCACCTCTACGCTCTAACCACTAGGCTACCCTGCCACCTCTACGCTCTAACCACTAGGCTACCCTGCCACCTCTACGCTCTAACCACTAGGCTGCCCTGCCACCTCTACGCTCTAACCACTAGGCTACCCTGCCACCTCTACGCTCTAACCACTAGGCTACCCTGCCACCTCTACGCTCTAACCACTAGGCTACCCTGCCGCCTCTACGCTCTAACCACTAGGCTGCCCTGCCACCTCTACGCTCTAACCACTAGGCTACCCTGCCGCCTCTACGCTCTAACAACTAGGCTGCCCTGCCGCCTCTACGCTCTAACCACTAGGCTGCCCTGTCACCTCTACGCTCTAACCACTAGGCTACCCTGCCGCCTCTACGCTCTAACCACTAGGCAACCCTGCCGCCTCTACGCTCTAACCACTAGGCTGCCCTGCCGCCTCTACACTCTAACCACTAGGCTACCCTGCCACCTCTACGCTCTAACCACTAGGCTGCCCTGCCGCCTCTACGCTCTAACCACTAGGCTGCCCTGCCACCTCTACGCTCTAACCACTAGGCTACCCTGCCACCTCTACGCTCTAACCACTAGGCTGCCCTGCCACCTCTACACTCTAACCACTAGGCTACCCTGCCACCTCTACGCTCTAACCACTAGGCTGCCCTGCCGCCTCTACGCTCTAACCACTAGGCTACCCTGCCACCTCTACGCTCTAACCACTAGGCTACCCTGCCACCTCTACACTCTAACCACTAGGCTGCCCTGCCGCCTCTACGCTCTAACCACTAGGCTGCCCTGCCACCTCTACGCTCTAACCACTAGTCTGCCCTGCCGCCTCTACGCTCTAACCACTAGGCTGCCCTGCCACCTCTACGCTCTAACCACTAGGCTACCCTGCCGCCTCTACGCTCTAACCACTAGGCTGCCCTGCCGCCTCTACGCTCTAACCACTAGGCTGCCCTGCCGCCTCTACACTCTAACCACTAGGCTACCCTGCCACCTCTACGCTCTAACCACTAGGCTGCCCTGCCGCCTCTACGCTCTAACCACTAGGCTGCCCTGCCACCTCTACGCTCTAACTACTAGGTTACCCTGCCACCTCTACGCTCTAACCACTAGGCTGCCCTGCCGCCTCTACGCTCTAACCACTAGGCTGCCCTGCCACCTCTACACTCTAACCACTAGGCTACCCTGCCACCTCTACGCTCTAACCACTAGGCTGCCCTGCCGCCTCTACGCTCTAACCACTAGGCTACCCTGCCACCTCTACGCTCTAACCACTAGGCTACCCTGCCACCTCTACACTCTAACCACTAGGCTGCCCTGCCGCCTCTACGCTCTAACCACTAGGCTGCCCTGCCACCTCTACGCTCTAACCACTAGTCTGCCCTGCCGCCTCAACGCTCTAACCACTAGTCTGCCCTGCCGCCTCTACGCTCTAACCACTAGGCTGCCCTGCCACCTCTACGCTCTAACCACTAGTCTGCCCTGCCGCCTCTACGCTCTAACCACTAGGCTGCCCTGCCACCTCTACGCTCTAACCACTAGTCTGCCCTGCCGCCTCTACGCTCTAACCACTAGGCTGCCCTGCCACCTCTACGCTCTAACCACTAGGCTGACCTGCCACCTCTACGCTCTAACCACTAGGCTACCCTGCCACCTCTACGCTCTAACCACTAGGCTGCCCTGCCACCTCTACACTCTAACCACTAGGCTACCCTGCCACCTCTACGCTCTAACCACTAGGCTGCCCTGCCGCCTCTACGCTCTAACCACTAGGCTACCCTGCCACCTCTACGCTCTAACCACTAGGCTGCCCTGCCACCTTGCACTTTATGCATTTATTTCGGGATCCACCCCTTGTAGACGTCATCTGCCTGATGAAGCGCGAATGGAGGAGGAGTCTCATTTCATACAAGCTCGTTTTGTTTCCTCCCCTCGCCGCCTCTCCACGATTTTTCAAAAGGAGGCCAGAGAGGAAGGAGTGAGAATGTAGGAGTTGAGCAAATCAAATTGAGAAAAGACCTCTGACTTCCTGGTTAAATTCCCCCAAAATTCTAAATAAAAAGCCTGGGGTAAAAAAATTGGACAGATTTAGAACTTGATCATCGTCAAGCTAATTTCACTGAGTGCCGAGTGTGTGAGGGTTTTCGCTCCTTCCTTGCACTTTATTGACAAATTAAGGTCACTATATTAGTTATTGATTGGTTAAGAGGAGAACACAGGGAGTGAACTTGATGCCAAGTTGAGACAGACAAGAGGACAGAGGAACTAGAGAGTGCAGATCTGGGGTCTGTCTTTGGGCAAAGAGGAATGCACTTTTTACATCTAAATGTGCTTGCTGCTACAAAGGTATGAGATTTATCTGATTACACACCACTAGGACTGAGATTACACATCACTAGGACTGAGATTACACACCACTAGGACTGGGACTACACACCACTCGGACTGAGATTACACACCACTAGGACTGGGATTACACACCACTAGGACTAGGATTACACACCACTAGGACTACAGACCACTAGGACTACACACCACGAGGACTGGGACTACACACCACTAGGACTGAGATTACACACCACTAGGACTGGGATTACACACCACTAGGACTGGGATTACACACCACTAGGACTGGGATTACACACCACTAGGACTGGGATTAAACACCACTAGGACTGGGATTACACACCACTAGGACTGGGACTACACACCACGAGGACTGGGACTACACACCACTAGGACTGGGATTACACACCACTAGAACTGAGATTACACACCACTAGGACTGGGATTACACACCACTAGGACTGGGATTACACACCACTAGGACTGGGATTACACACCACTAGTACTGAGATTACACACCAATAGGACTGAGATTACACACCACTAGTACTGAGATTACACACAATAGGACTGAGATTACACACCACTAGGACTGAGATTACACACCACTAGGACTGAGATTACACACCACTAGGACTGGGATTACACACCACTAGGACTGGGATTACACACCACTAGGACTGAGATTACACACCACTAGGACTGGGATTACACACCACTAGGACTGGGATTACACACCACTAGGACTGGGATTACACACCACTAGGACTGAGATTACACACTACTAGGACTGGGATTACACACCACTAGGACTGGGATTAAACACCACTAGGACTGGGATTACACACCACTAGGACTGAGATTACACACCACTAGGACTGGGATTACACACCACTAGGACTGGGATTACACACCACTAGGACTGGGATTACACACCACTAGGACTGAGATTACACACTACTAGGACTGGGATTACACACCACTAGGACTGGGATTACACACCACTACGACTGAGATTACACACCACTAGGACTACACACCACTAGGACTGAGATTACACACCACTAGGACTGGGATTACACACCACTAGGACTGGGATTACACACCACTAGGACTGAGATTACACACCACTAGGACTACAGACCACTGGGACTGGGACTACACATCACTAGGACTGGGATTACACACCACGAGGACTACAGACCACTAGGACTGAGATTACACACCACTAGGACTGGGATTACACACCACTAGGACTAGGATTACACACCACTAGGACTGAGATTACACACCACTAGGACTGAGATTACACACCACTAGGACTGGGATTACACACCACTAGGACTGGGATTACACACCACTAGGACTGAGATTACACACCACTAGGACTACACACCACTAGGACTGAGATTACACACCAATAGGACAGGGATTACACACCACTAGGACTGGGATTACACACCACTAGGACTGGGATTACACACCATTAGGACTGAGATTACACACCACTAGGACTACACACCACTAGGACTGAGATTACACACCACTAGGACTGGGATTACACACCACTAGGACTGGGATTACACACCACTAGGACTGAGATTACACACCACTAGGACTACAAACCACTCAGACTGAGATTACACACCACTAGGACTGGGATTACACACCACTAGGACTGGGATTACACACCACTAGGACTGAGATTACACACCACTAGGACTACAGACCACTGGGACTGGGACTACACACCACTAGGACTGGGATTACACACCACTAGGACTGGGATTACAAACCACTAGGACTGATATTACACACCACTAGGACTACACACCACTAGGACTGAGATTACACACCACTAGGACTACAGACCACTGGGACTGGGACTACACACCACTAGGACTGGGATTACACACCACTAGGACTGGGATTACACACCACTAGGACTGAGATAATATAATATAATAATAATAATATATGCCATTTAGCAGACGCTTTTATCCAAAGCGACTTACAGTCATGTGTGCATACATTCTACGTATGGGTGGTCCCGGGAATCGAACCCACTACCCTGGCGTTACAAGCGCCATGCTCTACCAACTGAGCTACAGAAGGACCACACACCACTAGGACTACACACCACGAGGACTGAGATTACACACCACTAGGACTACAGACCACTAGGACTGAGATTACACACCACTAGGACTACAGACCACTAGGACTGGGATTACACATCACTAGGACTGGGATTACACACCACTAGGACTGGGATTACACACCAATAGGACGACACACCACTAGGACTGAGATTACACACCACTAGGACTGAGATTACACACCAATAGGATTGAGATTACACACCACCAGGACTAAATAAAATTGTTTTTAAATAGATTTAAATCATTCTTTAACATCAAGATCAGGGGAGAGCGCAACGCAGTCCCCACTACCATAAATTATGCAATCGAGATTTCCACATTTGAGAAATTCGCAGGGGTCAGCACAGCCGGAGTGCAATGGCTGAGCCTCGCCCTGGGTGAACCGCCTTCTTGATCACGGTGTCTCCCTTGCCAGGTAAGTATGAGTTGTACACGTTGGTAGAGGAGCAAATCCTTCCAGAACAAAGGTGTTTGACTCACGGTTACCACTTCTACTACTGATAATACCACATCATATTGAACAGGGTTTAATGTCGTTTACGAATACAGTTGCGGAGAAAGCGGAGGAAAAGCAATACATTTCTGTGGCGTGGTAATGGTTGACCAGGGAAATGTCTGTGTTGTGGTAATGGTTTACCAGGGAAATGTCTGTTGTCATGGTAATGCTTGACCAGGGAAATGTCTGTGGAATGGTAATGGTTGACCAGGGAAATGTCTGTGGCATGGTAATGGTTGACCAGGGAAATGTCTGTGGCGTGGTAATGGGTGACCAGGGAATGTCTGTGGAATGGTAATGACCAGGGAAATGTCTGTGGCGTGGTAATGGTTGACCAGGGAAATGTCTGTGTCTGTCATGGTAATGGTTGACCAGGGAAATGTCTGTTGTCATGGTAATGGTCTGACTGTGGTCTTAAATTACAAACTGTCCTAAAAATGATTTAATAATCTTGAAAATAAAAGACCTCAATCCAGATTCCGTCATGAGGGCGCAAAAGTATGCATTCAGAAGTAGGCCTTTTCCTTCACATAATCAGGACATGACAGGCATAATCACCCATCACAATAACAGATCACACACATCCATCCGGGTTATGAGAAGACAAAATGTATGTCTGAGGCAATTAGGTTGAGTTTTAACTTGCCAATCATCTGATAAGAACATTTCTCCTCAACAAGAAACTCAATTGAACTCTTGAGTTGAAACACATGTCAAATTAAATCTGTTAGTATATTTTTTTAACATCAAGATCAGGGGAGAGCGCGAACGCAGTCCCCACTACCATAAATTATGCAATCGAGATTTCCACATTTGAGAAATTCGCAGGGGTCAGCACAGCCGGAGTGCAATGGCTGAGCCTCGCCCTGGGTGAACCGCCTTCTTGATCACGGTGTCTCCCTTGCCAGGTAAGTATGAGTTGTACACGTTGGTAGAGGAGCAAATCCTTCCAGAACAAAGGTGTTTGACTCACGGTTACCACTTCTACTACTGATAATACCACATCATATTGAACAGGGTTTAATGTCGTTTACGAATACAGTTGCGGAGAAAGCGGAGGAAAAGCAATACATTTCTGTGGCGTGGTAATGGTTGACCAGGGAAATGTCTGTGTTGTGGTAATGGTTGACCAGGGAAATGTCTGTTGTCATGGTAATGGTTTACCAGGGAAATGTCTGTTGTCATGGTAATGCTTGACCAGGGAAATGTCTGTGGAATGGTAATGGTTGACCAGGGAAATGTCTGTTGTCATGGTAATGGTTTACCAGGGAAATGGCTGTTGTCATGGTAATGCTTGACCAGGGAAATGTCTGTGGAATGGTAATGGTTGACCAGGGAAATGTCTGTGGCATGGTAATGGTTGACCAGGGAAATGTCTGTGGCGTGGTAATGGGTGACCAGGGAATTGTCTGTGGAATGGTTGACCAGGGAAATGTCTGTGGCGTGGTAATGGTTGACCAGGGAAATGTCTGTTGTCATAGTAATGGTTGACCAGGGAAATGTCTGTTGTCATGGTAATGGTTGACTGTGGTCTTAAATTACAAACTGTCCTAAAAATGATTTAATAATCTTGAAAATAAAAGACCTCAATCCAGATTCCGTCATGAGGGCGCAAAAGTATGCATTCAGAAGTAGGCCTTTTCCTTCACATAATCAGGACATGACAGGCATAATCACCCATCACAATAACAGATCACACACATCCATCCGGGTTATGAGAAGACAAAATGTATGTCTGAGGCAATTAGGTTGAGTTTTAACTTGCCAATCATCTGATAAGAACATTTCTCCTCAACAAGAAACTCAATTGAACTCTTGAGTTGAAACACATGTCAAATTAAATCTGTTAGTATATTTTTTTAACATCAAGATCAGGGGAGAGCGCGAACGCAGTCCCCCACTACCATAAATTATGCAATCGAGATTTCCACATTTGAGAAATTCGCAGGGGTCAGCACAGCCGGAGTGCAATGGCTGAGCCTCGCCCTGGGTGAACCGCCTTCTTGATCACGGTGTCTCCCTTGCCAGGTAAGTATGAGTTGTACACGTTGGTAGAGGAGCAAATCCTTCCAGAACAAAGGTGTTTGACTCACGGTTACCACTTCTACTACTGATAATACCACATCATATTGAACAGGGTTTAATGTCGTTTACGAATACAGTTGCGGAGAAAGCGGAGGAAAAGCAATACATTTCTGTGGCGTGGTAATGGTTGACCAGGGAAATGTCTGTGTTGTGGTAATGGTTGACCAGGGAAATGTCTGTTGTCATGGTAATGGTTTACCAGGGAAATGTCTGTTGTCATGGTAATGCTTGACCAGGGAAATGTCTGTGGAATGGTAATGGTTGACCAGGGAAATGACTGTGGCATGGTAATGGTTGACCAGGGAAATGTCTGTGGCGTGGTAATGGGTGACCAGGGAATTGTCTGTGGAATGGTTGACCAGGGAAATGTCTGTTGTCATAGTAATGGTTGACCAGGGAAATGTCTGTTGTCATAGTAATGGTTGACCAGGGAAATGTCTGTTGTCATGGTAATGGTTGACTGTGGTCTTAAATTACAAACTGTCCTAAAAATGATTTAATAATCTTGAAAATAAAAGACCTCAATCCAGATTCCGTCATGAGGGCGCAAAAGTATGCATTCAGAAGTAGGCCTTTTCCTTCACATAATCAGGACATGACAGGCATAATCACCCATCACAATAACAGATCACACACATCCATCCGGGTTATGAGAAGACAAAATGTATGTCTGAGGCAATTAGGTTGAGTTTTAACTTGCCAATCATCTGATAAGAACATTTCTCCTCAACAAGAAACTCAATTGAACTCTTGAGTTGAAACACATGTCAAATTAAATCTGTTAGTATATTTTTTTAACATCAAGATCAGGGGAGAGCGCGAACGCAGTCCCCACTACCATAAATTATGCAATCGAGATTTCCACATTTGAGAAATTCGCAGGGGTCAGCACAGCCGGAGTGCAATGGCTGAGCCTCGCCCTGGGTGAACCGCCTTCTTGATCACGGTGTCTCCCTTGCCAGGTAAGTATGAGTTGTACACGTTGGTAGAGGAGCAAATCCTTCCAGAACAAAGGTGTTTGACTCACGGTTACCACTTCTACTACTGATAATACCACATCATATTGAACAGGGTTTAATGTCGTTTACGAATACAGTTGCGGAGAAAGCGGAGGAAAAGCAATACATTTCTGTGGCGTGGTAATGGTTGACCAGGGAAATGTCTGTTGTCATGGTAATGGTTTACCAGGGAAATGTCTGTTGTCATGGTAATGCTTGACCAGGGAAATGTCTGTTGTCATGGTAATGGTTGACCAGGGAAATGTCTGTGGCATGGTAATGGTTGACCAGGGAAATGTCTGTGGCATGGTAATGGTTGACCAGGGAAATGTCTGTGGCGTGGTAATGGTGAAGGGAATGTCTGTGGAATGGTTGACCAGGGAAATGTCTGTGGCGTGGTAATGGTTGACCAGGGAAATGTCTGTGGAATGGTTGACCAGGGAAATGTCTGTTGTCATAGTAATGGTTGACCAGGGAAATGTCTGTTGTCATGGTAATGGTTGACTGTGGTCTTAAATTACAAACTGTCCTAAAAATGATTTAATAATCTTGAAAATAAAAGACCTCAATCCAGATTCCGTCATGAGGGCGCAAAAGTATGCATTCAGAAGTAGGCCTTTTCCTTCACATAATCAGGACATGACAGGCATAATCACCCATCACAATAACAGATCACACACATCCATCCGGGTTATGAGAAGACAAAATGTATGTCTGAGGCAATTAGGTTGAGTTTTAACTTGCCAATCATCTGATAAGAACATTTCTCCTCAACAAGAAACTCAATTGAACTCTTGAGTTGAAACACATGTCAAATTAAATCTGTTAGTATATTTTTTTAACATCAAGATCAGGGGAGAGCGAACGCAGTCCCCACTACCATAAATTATGCAATCGAGATTTCCACATTTGAGAAATTCGCAGGGGTCAGCACAGCCGGAGTGCAATGGCTGAGCCTCGCCCTGGGTGAACCGCCTTCTTGATCACGGTGTCTCCCTTGCCAGGTAAGTATGAGTTGTACACGTTGGTAGAGGAGCAAATCCTTCCAGAACAAAGGTGTTTGACTCACGGTTACCACTTCTACTACTGATAATACCACATCATATTGAACAGGGTTTAATGTCGTTTACATACAGTTGCGGAGAAAGCGGAGGAAAAGCAATACATTTCTGTGGCGTGGTAATGGTTGACCAGGGAAATGTCTGTGTTGTGGTAATGGTTGACCAGGGAAATGTCTGTTGTCATGGTAATGGTTTACCAGGGAAATGTCTGTTGTCAATGGTAATGCTTGACCAGGGAAATGTCTGTGGAATGGTAATGGTTGACCAGGGAAATGTCTGTGGCATGGTAATGGTTGACCAGGGAAATGTCTGTGGCGTGGTAATGGGTGACCAGGGAATTGTCTGTGGAATGGTTGACCAGGGAAATGTCTGTGGCGTGGTAATGGTTGACCAGGGAAATGTCTGTTGTCATAGTAATGGTTGACCAGGGAAATGTCTGTTGTCATGGTAATGGTTGACTGTGGTCTTAAATTACAAACTGTCCTAAAAATGATTTAATAATCTTGAAAATAAAAGACCTCAATCCAGATTCCGTCATGAGGGCGCAAAAGTATGCATTCAGAAGTAGGCCTTTTCCTTCACATAATCAGGACATGACAGGCATAATCACCCATCACAATAACAGATCACACACATCCATCCGGGTTATGAGAAGACAAAATGTATGTCTGAGGCAATTAGGTTGAGTTTTAACTTGCCAATCATCTGATAAGAACATTTCTCCTCAACAAGAAACTCAATTGAACTCTTGAGTTGAAACACATGTCAAATTAAATCTGTTAGTATATTTTTTTAACATCAAGATCAGGGGAGAGCGCGAACGCAGTCCCCCACTACCATAAATTATGCAATCGAGATTTCCACATTTGAGAAATTCGCAGGGGTCAGCACAGCCGGAGTGCAATGGCTGAGCCTCGCCCTGGGTGAACCGCCTTCTTGATCACGGTGTCTCCCTTGCCAGGTAAGTATGAGTTGTACACGTTGGTAGAGGAGCAAATCCTTCCAGAACAAAGGTGTTTGACTCACGGTTACCACTTCTACTACTGATAATACCACATCATATTGAACAGGGTTTAATGTCGTTTACGAATACAGTTGCGGAGAAAGCGGAGGAAAAGCAATACATTTCTGTGGCGTGGTAATGGTTGACCAGGGAAATGTCTGTGTTGTGGTAATGGTTGACCAGGGAAATGTCTGTTGTCATGGTAATGGTTTACCAGGGAAATGTCTGTTGTCATGGTAATGCTTGACCAGGGAAATGTCTGTGGAATGGTAATGGTTGACCAGGGAAATGTCTGTGGCATGGTAATGGTTGACCAGGGAAATGTCTGTGGCGTGGTAATGGTTGACCAGGGAAATGTCTGTTGTCATAGTAATGGTTGACCAGGGAAATGTCTGTGGTAATGGGTGACGTGAATGGTTGACCAGGGAAATGTCTGTGGCGTGGTAATGGTAATGGTTGACCAGGGAAATGTCTGTTGTCATGGTAATGGTTGACTGTGGTCTTAATGGTTGACTGTGGTCTTAAATTACAAACTGTCCTAAAAATGATTTAATAATCTTGAAAATAAAAGACCTCAATCCAGATTCCGTCATGAGGGCGCAAGTATGCATTCAGAAGTAGGCCTTTTCCTTCACATAATCAGGACATGACAGGCATAATCACCCATCACAATAACAGATCACACACATCCATCCGGGTTATGAGAAGACAAAATGTATGTCTGAGGCAATTAGGTTGAGTTTTAACTTGCCAATCATCTGATAAGAACATTTCTCCTCAACAAGAAACTCAATTGAACTCTTGAGTTGAAACACATGTCAAATTAAATCTGTTAGTATATTTTTTTAACATCAAGATCAGGGGAGAGCGCGAACGCAGTCCCCACTACCATAAATTATGCAATCGAGATTTCCACATTTGAGAAATTCGCAGGGGTCAGCACAGCCGGAGTGCAATGGCTGAGCCTCGCCCTGGGTGAACCGCCTTCTTGATCACGGTGTCTCCCTTGCCAGGTAAGTATGAGTTGTACACGTTGGTAGAGGAGCAAATCCTTCCAGAACAAAGGTGTTTGACTCACGGTTACCACTTCTACTACTGATATACCACATCATATTGAACAGGGTTTAATGTCGTTTACGAATACAGTTGCGGAGAAAGCGGAGGAAAAGCAATACATTTCTGTGGCGTGGTAATGGTTGACCAGGGAAATGTCTGTGTTGTGGTAATGGTTGACCAGGGAAATGTCTGTTGTCATGGTAATGGTTTACCAGGGAAATGTCTGTTGTCATGGTAATGCTTGACCAGGGAAATGTCTGTGGAAAATGGTAATGGTTGACCAGGGAAATGTCTGTGGCATGGTAATGGTTGACCAGGGAAATGTCTGTGGCGTGGTAATGGGTGACCAGGGAATTGTCTGTGGAATGGTTGACCAGGGAAATGTCTGTGGCGTGGTAATGGTTGACCAGGGAAATGTCTGTTGTCATAGTAATGGTTGACCAGGGAAATGTCTGTTGTCATGGTAATGGTTGACTGTGGTCTTAAATTACAAACTGTCCTAAAAATGATTTAATAATCTTGAAAATAAAAGACCTCAATCCAGATTCCGTCATGAGGGCGCAAAAGTATGCATTCAGAAGTAGGCCTTTTCCTTCACATAATCAGGACATGACAGGCATAATCACCCATCACAATAACAGATCACACACATCCATCCGGGTTATGAGAAGACAAAATGTATGTCTGAGGCAATTAGGTTGAGTTTTAACTTGCCAATCATCTGATAAGAACATTTCTCCTCAACAAGAAACTCAATTGAACTCTTGAGTTGAAACACATGTCAAATTAAATCTGTTAGTATATTTTTTTAACATCAAGATCAGGGGAGAGCGCGAACGCAGTCCCCACTACCATAAATTATGCAATCGAGATTTCCACATTTGAGAAATTCGCAGGGGTCAGCACAGCCGGAGTGCAATGGCTGAGCCTCGCCCTGGGTGAACCGCCTTCTTGATCACGGTGTCTCCCTTGCCAGGTAAGTATGAGTTGTACACGTTGGTAGAGGAGCAAATCCTTCCAGAACAAAGGTGTTTGACTCACGGTTACCACTTCTACTACTGATAATACCACATCATATTGAACAGGGTTTAATGTCGTTTACGAATACAGTTGCGGAGAAAGCGGAGGAAAAGCAATACATTTCTGTGGCGTGGTAATGGTTGACCAGGGAAATGTCTGTGTTGTGGTAATGGTTGACCAGGGAAATGTCTGTTGTCATGGTAATGGTTTACCAGGGAAATGTCTGTTGTCATGGTAATGCTTGACCAGGGAAATGTCTGTGGAATGGTAATGGTTGACCAGGGAAATGTCTGTGGAATGGTAATGGTTGACCAGGGAAATGTCTGTGGCATGGTAATGGTTGACCAGGGAAATGTCTGTGGAATGGTTGACCAGGGAAATGTCTGTGGCGTGGTAATGGTTGACCAGGGAAATGTCTGTTGTCATAGTAATGGTTGACCAGGGAAATGTCTGTTGTCATGGTAATGGTTGACTGTGGTCTTAAATTACAAACTGTCCTAAAAATGATTTAATAATCTTGAAAATAAAGACCTCAATCCAGATTCCGTCATGAGGGCGCAAAAGTATGCATTCAGAAGTAGGCCTTTTCCTTCACATAATCAGGACATGACAGGCATAATCACCCATCACAATAACAGATCACACACATCCATCCGGGTTATGAGAAGACAAAATGTATGTCTGAGGCAATTAGGTTGAGTTTTAACTTGCCAATCATCTGATAAGAACATTTCTCCTCAACAAGAAACTCAATTGAACTCTTGAGTTGAAACACATGTCAAATTAAATCTGTTAGTATATTTTTTTAACATCAAGATCAGGGGAGAGCGCGAACGCAGTCCCCACTACCATAAATTATGCAATCGAGATTTCCACATTTGAGAAATTCGCAGGGGTCAGCACAGCCGGAGTGCAATGGCTGAGCCTCGCCCTGGGTGAACCGCCTTCTTGATCACGGTGTCTCCCTTGCCAGGTAAGTATGAGTTGTACACGTTGGTAGAGGAGCAAATCCTTCCAGAACAAAGGTGTTTGACTCACGGTTACCACTTCTACTACTGATAATACCACATCATATTGAACAGGGTTTAATGTCGTTTACGAATACAGTTGCGGAGAAAGCGGAGGAAAAGCAATACATTTCTGTGGCGTGGTAATGGTTGACCAGGGAAATGTCTGTGTTGTGGTAATGGTTGACCAGGGAAATGTCTGTTGTCATGGTAATGGTTTACCAGGGAAATGTCTGTTGTCATGGTAATGCTTGACCAGGGAAATGTCTGTGGAATGGTAATGGTTGACCAGGGAAATGTCTGTGGCATGGTAATGGTTGACCAGGGAAATGTCTGTGGCGTGGTAATGGGTGACCAGGGAATGTCTGTGGAATGGTTGACCAGGGAAATGTCTGTGGCGTGGTAATGGTTGACCAGGGAAATGTCTGTTGTCATAGTAATGGTTGACCAGGGAAATGTCTGTTGTCATGGTAATGGTTGACTGTGGTCTTAAATTACAAACTGTCCTAAAAATGATTTAATAATCTTGAAAATAAAAGACCTCAATCCAGATTCCGTCATGAGGGCGCAAAAGTATGCATTCAGAAGTAGGCCTTTTCCTTCACATAATCAGGACATGACAGGCATAATCACCCATCACAATAACAGATCACACACATCCATCCGGGTTATGAGAAGACAAAATGTATGTCTGAGGCAATTAGGTTGAGTTTTAACTTGCCAATCATCTGATAAGAACATTTCTCCTCAACAAGAAACTCAATTGAACTCTTGAGTTGAAACACATGTCAAATTAAATCTGTTAGTATATTTTTTTAACATCAAGATCAGGGGAGAGCGCGAACGCAGTCCCCACTACCATAAATTATGCAATCGAGATTTCCACATTTGAGAAATTCGCAGGGGTCAGCACAGCCGGAGTGCAATGGCTGAGCCTCGCCCTGGGTGAACCGCCTTCTTGATCACGGTGTCTCCCTTGCCAGGTAAGTATGAGTTGTACACGTTGGTAGAGGAGCAAATCCTTCCAGAACAAAGGTGTTTGACTCACGGTTACCACTTCTACTACTGATAATACCACATCATATTGAACAGGGTTTAATGTCGTTTACGAATACAGTTGCGGAGAAAGCGGAGGAAAAGCAATACATTTCTGTGGCGTGGTAATGGTTGACCAGGGAAATGTCTGTGTTGTGGTAATGGTTGACCAGGGAAATGTCTGTTGTCATGGTAATGGTTTACCAGGGAAATGTCTGTTGTCATGGTAATGCTTGACCAGGGAAATGTCTGTGGAATGGTAATGGTTGACCAGGGAAATGTCTGTGGCATGGTAATGGTTGACCAGGGAAATGTCTGTGGCGTGGTAATGGTTGACCAGGGAAATGTCTGTGGCCAGGGAAATGGTAATGGTTGACCAGGGAAATGTCTGTGGCGTGGTAATGGTTGACCAGGGAAATGTCTGTTGGTCAATGGTAATGGTTGACCAGTCTGTGGCGTGGTAATGGAAGGGAAATGTCTGTTGTCATGGTAATGGTTGACCAGGGAAATGTCTGTTGTCATGGTAATGGTTCTGTAAAAATTACAAACTGTCCTAAAAATGATTTAATAATCTTGAAAATAAAAGACCTCAATCCAGATTCCGTCATGAGGGCGCAAAAGTATGCATTCAGAAGTAGGCCTTTTCCTTCACATAATCAGGACATGACAGGCATAATCACCCATCACAATAACAGATCACACACATCCATCCGGGTTATGAGAAGACAAAATGTATGTCTGAGGCAATTAGGTTGAGTTTTAACTTGCCAATCATCTGATAAGAACATTTCTCCTCAACAAGAAACTCAATTGAACTCTTGAGTTGAAACACATGTCAAATTAAATCTGTTAGTATATTTTTTTAACATCAAGATCAGGGGAGAGCGCGAACGCAGTCCCCCACTACCATAAATTATGCAATCGAGATTTCCACATTTGAGAAATTCGCAGGGGTCAGCACAGCCGGAGTGCAATGGCTGAGCCTCGCCCTGGGTGAACCGCCTTCTTGATCACGGTGTCTCCCTTGCCAGGTAAGTATGAGTTGTACACGTTGGTAGAGGAGCAAATCCTTCCAGAACAAAGGTGTTTGACTCACGGTTACCACTTCTACTACTGATAATACCACATCATATTGAACAGGGTTTAATGTCGTTTACGAATACAGTTGCGGAGAAAGCGGAGGAAAAGCAATACATTTCTGTGGCGTGGTAATGGTTGACCAGGGAAATGTCTGTGTTGTGGTAATGGTTGACCAGGGAAATGTCTGTTGTCATGTCTGTCTGTTGTCATGGTAATGGTTGACCAGGGAAATGTCTGTTGTCATGGTAATGGTTGACCAGGGAAATGTCTGTGGCATGGTAATGGTTGACCAGGGAAATGTCTGTGTCGTGGTAATGGTTGACCAGGGAAATGTCTGTGGAATGGTAATGGTTGACCAGGGAAATGTCTGTGGCATGGTAATGGTTGACCAGGGAAATGTCTGTGGCGTGGTAATGGGTGACCAGGGAATTGTCTGTGGAATGGTTGACCAGGGAAATGTCTGTGGCGTGGTAATGGTTGACCAGGGAAATGTCTGTTGTCATAGTAATGGTTGACCAGGGAAATGTCTGTTGTCATGGTAATGGTTGACTGTGGTCTTAAATTACAAACTGTCCTAAAAATGATTTAATAATCTTGAAAATAAAAGACCTCAATCCAGATTCCGTCATGAGGGCGCAAAAGTATGCATTCAGAAGTAGGCCTTTTCCTTCACATAATCAGGACATGACAGGCATAATCACCCATCACAATAACAGATCACACACATCCATCCGGGTTATGAGAAGACAAAATGTATGTCTGAGGCAATTAGGTTGAGTTTTAACTTGCCAATCATCTGATAAGAACATTTCTCCTCAACAAGAAACTCAATTGAACTCTTGAGTTGAAACACATGTCAAATTAAATCTGTTAGTATATTTTTTTAACATCAAGATCAGGGGAGAGCGCGAACGCAGTCCCCCACTACCATAAATTATGCAATTATGCAATCGATTTCCACATTTGAGAAATTCGCAGGGGTCAGCACAGCCGGAGTGCAATGGCTGAGCCTCGCCCTGGGTGAACCGCCTTCTTGATCACGGTGTCTCCCTTGCCAGGTAAGTATGAGTTGTACACGTTGGTAGAGGAGCAAATCCTTCCAGAACAAAGGTGTTTGACTCACGGTTACCACTTCTACTACTGATAATACCACATCATATTGAACAGGGTTTAATGTCGTTTACGAATACAGTTGCGGAGAAAGCGGAGGAAAATTTCTGTGGCAATACATTTCTGTGGCGTGGTAATGGTTGACCAGGGAAATGTCTGTGTTGTGGTAATGGTTGACCAGGGAAATGTCTGTTGTCATGGTAATGGTTTACCAGGGAAATGTCTGTTGTCATGGTAATGCTTGACCAGGGAAATGTCTGTGGAATGGTAATGGTTGACCAGGGAAATGTCTGTGGCATGGTAATGGTTGACCAGGGAAATGTCTGTGGCGTGGTAATGGGTGACCAGGGAATCTGTGGAATGGTTGACCAGGGAAATGTCTGTGGCGTGGTAATGGTTGACCAGGGAAATGTCTGTTGTCATAGTAATGGTTGACCAGGGAAATGTCTGTTGTCATGGTAATGGTTGACTGTGGTCTTAAATTACAAACTGTCCTAAAAATGATTTAATAATCTTGAAAATAAAAGACCTCAATCCAGATTCCGTCATGAGGGCGCAAAAGTATGCATTCAGAAGTAGGCCTTTTCCTTCACATAATCAGGACATGACAGGCATAATCACCCATCACAATAACAGATCACACACATCCATCCGGGTTATGAGAAGACAAAATGTATGTCTGAGGCAATTAGGTTGAGTTTTAACTTGCCAATCATCTGATAAGAACATTTCTCCTCAACAAGAAACTCAATTGAACTCTTGAGTTGAAACACATGTCAAATTAAATCTGTTAGTATATTTTTTTAACATCAAGATCAGGGGAGAGCGCGAACGCAGTCCCCACTACCATAATTATTATGCAATCGAGATTTCCACATTTGAGAAATTCGCAGGGGTCAGCACAGCCGGAGTGCAATGGCTGAGCCTCGCCCTGGGTGAACCGCCTTCTTGATCACGGTGTCTCCCTTGCCAGGTAAGTATGAGTTGTACACGTTGGTAGAGGAGCAAATCCTTCCAGAACAAAGGTGTTTGACTCACGGTTACCACTTCTACTACTGATAATACCACATCATATTGAACAGGGTTTAATGTCGTTTACGAATACAGTTGCGGAGAAAAAGCGGAGGAAAAATGCAATACATTTCTGTGGCGTGGTAATGGTTGACCAGGGAAATGTCTGTGTTGTGGTAATGGTTGACCAGGGAAATGTCTGTTGTCATGGTAATGGTTTACCAGGGAAATGTCTGTTGTCATGGTAATGCTTGACCAGGGAAATGTCTGTGGAATGGTAATGGTTGACCAGGGAAATGTCTGTGGCATGGTAATGGTTGACCAGGGAAATGTCTGTGGCATGGTAATGGTTGACCAGGGAAATGTCTGTGGCGTGGTAATGGGTGACCAGGGAATTGTCTGTGGAATGGTTGACCAGGGAAATGTCTGTGGCGTGGTAATGGTTGACCAGGGAAATGTCTGTTGTCATAGTAATGGTTGACCAGGGAAATGTCTGTTGTCATGGTAATGGTTGACTGTGGTCTTAAATTACAAACTGTCCTAAAAATGATTTAATAATCTTGAAAATAAAAGACCTCAATCCAGATTCCGTCATGAGGGCGCAAAAGTATGCATTCAGAAGTAGGCCTTTTCCTTCACATAATCAGGACATGACAGGCATAATCACCCATCACAATAACAGATCACACACATCCATCCGGGTTATGAGAAGACAAAATGTATGTCTGAGGCAATTAGGTTGAGTTTTAACTTGCCAATCATCTGATAAGAACATTTCTCCTCAACAAGAAACTCAATTGAACTCTTGAGTTGAAACACATGTCAAATTAAATCTGTTAGTATATTTTTTTAACATCAAGATCAGGGGAGAGCGCGAGCGAACGCAGTCCCCACTACCATAAATTATGCAATCGAGATTTCCACATTTGAGAAATTCGCAGGGGTCAGCACAGCCGGAGTGCAATGGCTGAGCCTCGCCCTGGGTGAACCGCCTTCTTGATCACGGTGTCTCCCTTGCCAGGTAAGTATGAGTTGTACACGTTGGTAGAGGAGCAAATCCTTCCAGAACAAAGGTGTTTGACTCACGGTTACCACTTCTACTACTGATAATACCACATCATATTGAACAGGGTTTAATGTCGTTTACGAATACAGTTGCGGAGAAAGCGGAGGAAAAGCAATACATTTCTGTGGCGTGGTAATGGTTGACCAGGGAAATGTCTGTGTTGTGGTAATGGTTGACCAGGGAAATGTCTGTTGTCATGGTAATGGTTTACCAGGGAAATGTCTGTTGTCATGGTAATGCTTGACCAGGGAAATGTCTGTGGAATGGTAATGGTTGACCAGGGAAATGTCTGTGGCATGGTAATGGTTGACCAGGGAAATGTCTGTGGCGTGGTAATGGGTGACCAGGGAATTGTCTGTGGAATGGTTGACCAGGGAAATGTCTGTGGCGTGGTAATGGTTGACCAGGGAAATGTCTGTTGTCATAGTAATGGTTGACCAGGGAAATGTCTGTTGTCATGGTAATGGTTGACTGTGGTCTTAAATTACAAACTGTCCTAAAAATGATTTAATAATCTTGAAAATAAAAGACCTCAATCCAGATTCCGTCATGAGGGCGCAAAAGTATGCATTCAGAAGTAGGCCTTTTCCTTCACATAATCAGGACATGACAGGCATAATCACCCATCACAATAACAGATCACACACATCCATCCGGGTTATGAGAAGACAAAATGTATGTCTGAGGCAATTAGGTTGAGTTTTAACTTGCCAATCATCTGATAAGAACATTTCTCCTCAACAAGAAACTCAATTGAACTCTTGAGTTGAAACACATGTCAAATTAAATCTGTTAGTATATTTTTTTAACATCAAGATCAGGGGAGAGCGCGAACGCAGTCCCCCACTACCATAAATTATGCAATCGAGATTTCCACATTTGAGAAATTCGCAGGGGTCAGCACAGCCGGAGTGCAATGGCTGAGCCTCGCCCTGGGTGAACCGCCTTCTTGATCACGGTGTCTCCCTTGCCAGGTAAGTATGAGTTGTACACGTTGGTAGAGGAGCAAATCCTTCCAGAACAAAGGTGTTTGACTCACGGTTACCACTTCTACTACTGATAATACCACATCATATTGAACAGGGTTTAATGTCGTTTACGAATACAGTTGCGGAGAAAGCGGAGGAAAAGCAATACATTTCTGTGGCGTGGTAATGGTTGACCAGGGAAATGTCTGTGTTGTGGTAATGGTTGACCAGGGAAATGTCTGTTGTCATGGTAATGGTTTACCAGGGAAATGTCTGTTGTCATGGTAATGGTTGACCAGGGAAATGTCTGTTGTCATGGTAATGGTTGACCAGGGAAATGTCTGGTTGACCAGGGAAATGTCTGTGGCAAATGGTTGACCAGGGAAATGTCTGTGTCGTGGTAATGGTGACCAGGGAAATGTCTGTGGATGGTCCAGGGAAATGTCTGTGGCGTGGTAATGGTTGACCAGGGAAATGTCTGTGTCATGGTAATGGTTGACCAGGGAAATGTCTGTGGAATGGTAATGGTTGACCAGGGAAATGTCTGTTGTCATGGTAATGGTTTACCAGGGAAATGTCTGTGGTCATGGTAATGGTTGACCAGGGAAATGTCTGTGGAATGGTAATGGTAAGGGAAATGTCTGTGGCATGGTAATGGTTGACCAGGGAAATGTCAGGGAAAAATGTCTGTGGCGTGGTAATGGGTGACCAGGGAATTGTCTGTGGAATGGTTGACCAGGGAAATGTCTGTTGGTAATGGTTGACCAGGGAAATGTCTGTTGTCATAGTAATGGTTGACCAGGGAAATGTCTGTTGTCATGGTAATGGTTGACTGTGGTCTTAAATTACAAACTGTCCTAAAAATGATTTAATAATCTTGAAAATAAAAGACCTCAATCCAGATTCCGTCATGAGGGCGCAAAAGTATGCATTCAGAAGTAGGCCTTTTCCTTCACATAATCAGGACATGACAGGCATAATCACCCATCACAATAACAGATCACACACATCCATCCGGGTTATGAGAAGACAAAATGTATGTCTGAGGCAATTAGGTTGAGTTTTAACTTGCCAATCATCTGATAAGAACATTTCTCCTCAACAAGAAACTCAATTGAACTCTTGAGTTGAAACACATGTCAAATTAAATCTGTTAGTATATTTTTTTAACATCAAGATCAGGGGAGAGCGCGAACGCAGTCCCCACTACCATAAATTATGCAATCGAGATTTCCACATTTGAGAAATTCGCAGGGGTCAGCACAGCCGGAGTGCAATGGCTGAGCCTCGCCCTGGGTGAACCGCCTTCTTGATCACGGTGTCTCCCTTGCCAGGTAAGTATGAGTTGTACACGTTGGTAGAGGAGCAAATCCTTCCAGAACAAAGGTGTTTGACTCACGGTTACCACTTCTACTACTGATAATACCACATCATATTGAACAGGGTTTAATGTCGTTTACGAATACAGTTGCGGAGAAAGCGGAGGAAAAGCAATACATTTCTGTGGCGTGGTAATGGTTGACCAGGGAAATGTCTGTGTTGTGGTAATGGTTGACCAGGGAAATGTCTGTTGTCATGGTAATGGTTTACCAGGGAAATGTCTGTTGTCATGGTAATGCTTGACCAGGGAAATGTCTGTGGAATGGTAATGGTTGACCAGGGAAATGTCTGTGGCATGGTAATGGTTGACCAGGGAAATGTCTGTGGCGTGGTAATGGGTGACCAGGGAATTGTCTGTGGAATGGTTGACCAGGGAAATGTCTGTTGTCATGGTAATGGTTGACCAGGGAAATGTCTGTTGTCATGGTAATGGTTGACCAGGGAAATGTCTGTTGTCATGGTAATGGTGTGGCAATGGTAATGGTTGACCAGGTAATGGTTGACCAGGGAAATGTCTGTGGCGGTAATGGTTGACCAGGGAAATGTCTGGTTATGGTAATGGTTGACCAGGGAAATGTCTGTGTTTCTCCTCAACAAGAATGGTTGACCAGGGAAATGTCTGTGGTGGTAATGGTTGACCAGGGAAATGTCTGTTGTCATGGTAATGGTTGACCAGGGAAATGTCTGGAATGGTAATGTCTTGACCAGGGAAATGTCTGTGGAATGGTAATGGTTGACCATGGTAATGGTTGACCAGGGAAATGTCTGTGGCGTGGTAATGGGTGAAAGTCAGGGGGAATGTGGAATGGTTGACCAGGGAAATGTCTGTGGAATGGTAATGGTTGACCAGGGAAATGTCTGTTGTCATGGTAATGGTTGACCAGGGAAATGTCTGTTGTCATGGTAATGGTTGACCAGGGAAATGTCTGTTGTCATGGTAATGGTTGACCAGGGAAATGTCTGTGGTCATGGTAATGGTTGACCAGGGAAATGTCTGTGGCATGGTAATGGTTGACCAGGGAAATGTCTGTGGAATGGTTGACCAGGGAAATGTCTGTGGCGTGGTAATGGTTGACCAGGGAAATGTCTGTTGTCATAGTAATGGTTGACCAGGGAAATGTCTGTTGTCATGGTAATGGTTGACTGTGGTCTTAAATTACAAACTGTCCTAAAAATGATTTAATAATCTTGAAAATAAAAGACCTCAATCCAGATTCCGTCATGAGGGCGCAAAAGTATGCATTCAGAAGTAGGCCTTTTCCTTCACATAATCAGGACATGACAGGCATAATCACCCATCACAATAACAGATCACACACATCCATCCGGGTTATGAGAAGACAAAATGTATGTCTGAGGCAATTAGGTTGAGTTTTAACTTGCCAATCATCTGATAAGAACATTTCTCCTCAACAAGAAACTCAATTGAACTCTTGAGTTGAAACACATGTCAAATTAAATCTGTTAGTATATTTTTTTAACATCAAGATCAGGGGAGAGCGCGAACGCAGTCCCCACTACCATAAATTATGCAATCGAGATTTCCACATTTGAGAAATTCGCAGGGGTCAGCACAGCCGGAGTGCAATGGCTGAGCCTCGCCCTGGGTGAACCGCCTTCTTGATCACGGTGTCTCCCTTGCCAGGTAAGTATGAGTTGTACACGTTGGTAGAGGAGCAAATCCTTCCAGAACAAAGGTGTTTGACTCACGGTTACCACTTCTACTACTGATAATACCACATCATATTGAACAGGGTTTAATGTCGTTTACGAATACAGTTGCGGAGAAAGCGGAGGAAAAGCAATACATTTCTGTGGCGTGGTAATGGTTGACCAGGGAAATGTCTGTGTTGTGGTAATGGTTGACCAGGGAAATGTCTGTTGTCATGGTAATGGTTTACCAGGGAAATGTCTGTTGTCATGGTAATGCTTGACCAGGGAAATGTCTGTGGAATGGTAATGGTTGACCTCAAATGGTTGACCAGGGAATGTCTGTGGTCATGGTAATGGTTGACCAGGGAAATGTCTGTTGTCATGTAATGGTTGACCAGGGAAATGTCTGTGGCATGGTAATGGTTGACCAGGGAAATGTCTGTTGTCATGGTAATGGTTGACCAGGGAAATGTCTGTGGTCATGGTAATGGTTGACCAGGGAAATGTCTGTATGCATTCAAATGGTCTGTCTGTAACAGATGGTAATGGTTGAATGTCTGTGGCAATGGTAATGGTTTTAACTTGACCAGGGAAATGTCTGTGGAATGGTTGACCAGGGAAATGTCTGTGTATATTTGGTAATGGTTGACCAGGGAAATGTCTGTAAATTATGGTAATGGTTTTCCACCAGGAAATGTCTGTGTCATGGTAATGGTTGACCAGGGAAATGTCTGTTGTCATGGTAATGGTTGACCAGGGAAATGTCTGTGGAAAATGGGAAATGGTGTCTGTGGCATGGTAATGGTTGACCAGGGAAATGTCTGGGAAATGTCTGTCTGTCGTGGTAATGGTTGACCAGGGAAATGTCTGTGGAATGGTTGACCAGGGAAATGTCTGTGTCATGGGTAATGGTTGACCAGGGAAATGTCTGTTGTCATGGTAATGGTTGACCAGGGAAATGTCTGTGGCATGGTAATGGTTGACCAGGGACATGACTGTGGCGTGGTAATGGTTGACCAGGGAAATTACTGTGGAATGATAATGGTTGACCAGGGAAATGTCTGTGGCGTGGTAATGGTTGACCAGGGAAATGTCTGTGGCATGGTAGACCAGGGACATGTCTGTGGCGTGGTAATGGTTGACCAGGGAAATGTCTGTTGTCATGGTAATGGTTGACCAGGGAAATGTCTGTTGTCATGGTAATGGTTGACTGTGGTCTTAAATTACAAACTGTCCTAAAAATGATTTAATAATCTTGAAAATAAAAGACCTCAATCCAGATTCCGTCATGAGGGCGCAAAAGTATGCATTCAGAAGTAGGCCTTTTCCTTCACATAATCAGGACATGACAGGCATAATCACCCATCACAATAACAGATCACACACATCCATCCGGGTTATGAGAAGACAAAATGTATGTCTGAGGCAATTAGGTTGAGTTTTAACTTGCCAATCATCTGATAAGAACATTTCTCCTCAACAAGAAACTCAATTGAACTCTTGAGTTGAAACACATGTCAAATTAAATCTGTTAGTATATTTTTTTAACATCAAGATCAGGGGAGAGCGCGAACGCAGTCCCCACTACCATAAATTATGCAATCGAGATTTCCACATTTGAGAAATTCGCAGGGGTCAGCACAGCCGGAGTGCAATGGCTGAGCCTCGCCCTGGGTGAACCGCCTTCTTGATCACGGTGTCTCCCTTGCCAGGTAAGTATGAGTTGTACACGTTGGTAGAGGAGCAAATCCTTCCAGAACAAAGGTGTTTGACTCACGGTTACCACTTCTACTACTGATAATACCACATCATATTGAACAGGGTTTAATGTCGTTTACGAATACAGTTGCGGAGAAAGCGGAGGAAAAGCAATACATTTCTGTGGCGTGGTAATGGTTGACCAGGGAAATGTCTGTGTTGTGGTAATGGTTGACCAGGGAAATGTCTGTTGTCATGGTAATGGTTTACCAGGGAAATGTCTGTTGTCATGGTAATGCTTGACCAGGGAAATGTCTGTGGAATGGTAATGGTTGACCAGGGAAATGTCTGTGGCATGGTAATGGTTGACCAGGGAAATGTCTGTGGCGTGGTAATGGTGACCAGGGAATGTCTGTGGAATGGTTGACCAGGGAAATGTCTGTGGCCAGGGAAATGGTAATGGTTGACCAGGGAAATGTCTGTTGTCATAGTAATGGTTGACCAGGGAAATGTCTGTTGTCATGGTAATGGTTGACTGTGGTCTTAAATTACAAACTGTCCTAAAAATGATTTAATAATCTTGAAAATAAAAACCTCAATCCAGATTCCGTCATGAGGGCGCAAAAGTATGCATTCAGAAGTAGGCCTTTTCCTTCACATAATCAGGACATGACAGGCATAATCACCCATCACAATAACAGATCACACACATCCATCCGGGTTATGAGAAGACAAAATGTATGTCTGAGGCAATTAGGTTGAGTTTTAACTTGCCAATCATCTGATAAGAACATTTCTCCTCAACAAGAAACTCAATTGAACTCTTGAGTTGAAACACATGTCAAATTAAATCTGTTAGTATATTTTTTTAACATCAAGATCAGGGGAGAGCGCGAACGCAGTCCCCACTACCATAAATTATGCAATCGAGATTTCCACATTTGAGAAATTCGCAGGGGTCAGCACAGCCGGAGTGCAATGGCTGAGCCTCGCCCTGGGTGAACCGCCTTCTTGATCACGGTGTCTCCCTTGCCAGGTAAGTATGAGTTGTACACGTTGGTAGAGGAGCAAATCCTTCCAGAACAAAGGTGTTTGACTCACGGTTACCACTTCTACTACTGATAATACCACATCATATTGAACAGGGTTTAATGTCGTTTACGAATACAGTTGCGGAGAAAGCGGAGGAAAAGCAATACATTTCTGTGGCGTGGTAATGGTTGACCAGGGAAATGTCTGTGTTGTGGTAATGGTTGACCAGGGAAATGTCTGTTGTCATGGTAATGGTTTACCAGGGAAATGTCTGTTGTCATGGTAATGGTTGACCAGGGAAATGTCTGTGGAATGGTAATGGTTGACCAGGGAAATGTCTGTGGCATGGTAATGGTTGACCAGGGAAATGTCTGTGGCGTGGTAATGGGTGACCAGGGAATTGTCTGTGGAATGGTTGACCAGGGAAATGTCTGTTGTCATAGTAATGGTTGACCAGGGAAATGTCTGTTGTCATGGTAATGGTTGACTGTGGTCTTAAATTACAAACTGTCCTAAAAATGATTTAATAATCTTGAAAATAAAAGACCTCAATCCAGATTCCGTCATGAGGGCGCAAAAGTATGCATTCAGAAGTAGGCCTTTTCCTTCACATAATCAGGACATGACAGGCATAATCACCCATCACAATAACAGATCACACACATCCATCCGGGTTATGAGAAGACAAAATGTATGTCTGAGGCAATTAGGTTGAGTTTTAACTTGCCAATCATCTGATAAGAACATTTCTCCTCAACAAGAAACTCAATTGAACTCTTGAGTTGAAACACATGTCAAATTAAATCTGTTAGTATATTTTTTTAACATCAAGATCAGGGGAGAGCGCGAACGCAGTCCCCACTACCATAAATTATGCAATCGAGATTTCCACATTTGAGAAATTCGCAGGGGTCAGCACAGCCGGAGTGCAATGGCTGAGCCTCGCCCTGGGTGAACCGCCTTCTTGATCACGGTGTCTCCCTTGCCAGGTAAGTATGAGTTGTACACGTTGGTAGAGGAGCAATCCTTCCAGAACAAAGGTGTTTGACTCACGGTTACCACTTCTACTACTGATAATACCACATCATATTGAACAGGGTTTAATGTCGTTTACGAATACAGTTGCGGAGAAAGCGGAGGAAAAGCAATACATTTCTGTGGCGTGGTAATGGTTGACCAGGGAAATGTCTGTGTTGTGGTAATGGTTGACCAGGGAAATGTCTGTGTCATGGGTAATGGTTGACCAGGGAAATGTCTGTTGTCATGGTAATGGTTGACCAGGGAAATGTCTGTGGACCATGGTAATGGTTGACCAGGGAAATGTCTGTGGCATGGTAATGGTTGACCAGGGAAATGTCTGTGGCGTGGTAATGGGTGACCAGGGAAATTGTCTGTGGAATGGTTGACCAGGGAAATGTCTGTGGCGTGGTAATGGTTGACCAGGGAAATGTCTGTTGTCATAGTAATGGTTGACCAGGGAAATGTCTGTTGTCATGGTAATGGTTGACTGTGGTCTTAAATTACAAACTGTCCTAAAAATGATTTAATAATCTTGAAAATAAAAGACCTCAATCCAGATTCCGTCATGAGGGCGCAAAAGTATGCATTCAGAAGTAGGCCTTTTCCTTCACATAATCAGGACATGACAGGCATAATCACCCATCACAATAACAGATCACACACATCCATCCGGGTTATGAGAAGACAAAATGTATGTCTGAGGCAATTAGGTTGAGTTTTAACTTGCCAATCATCTGATAAGAACATTTCTCCTCAACAAGAAACTCAATTGAACTCTTGAGTTGAAACACATGTCAAATTAAATCTGTTAGTATATTTTTTTAACATCAAGATCAGGGAGAGCGCGAACGCAGTCCCCACTACCATAAATTATGCAATCGAGATTTCCACATTTGAGAAATTCGCAGGGGTCAGCACAGCCGGAGTGCAATGGCTGAGCCTCGCCCTGGGTGAACCGCCTTCTTGATCACGGTGTCTCCCTTGCCAGGTAAGTATGAGTTGTACACGTTGGTAGAGGAGCAAATCCTTCCAGAACAAAGGTGTTTGACTCACGGTTACCACTTCTACTACTGATAATACCACATCATATTGAACAGGGTTTAATGTCGTTTACGAATACAGTTGCGGAGAAAGCGGAGGAAAAGCAATACATTTCTGTGGCGTGGTAATGGTTGACCAGGGAAATGTCTGTGTTGTGGTAATGGTTGACCAGGGAAATGTCTGTTGTCATGGTAATGGTTTACCAGGGAAATGTCTGTTGTCATGGTAATGCTTGACCAGGGAAATGTCTGTGGAATGGTAATGGTTGACCAGGGAAATGTCTGTGGCATGGTAATGGTTGACCAGGGAAATGTCTGTGGCGTGGTGGGTGACCAGGGAATTGTCTGTGGAATGGTTGACCAGGGAAATGTCTGTGGCGTGGTAATGGTTGACCAGGGAAATGTCTGTTGTCATAGTAATGGTGTCTGACCAGGGAAATGTCTGTTGTCATGGTAATGGTTGACTGTGGTCTTAAATTACAAACTGTCCTAAAAATGATTTAATAATCTTGAAAATAAAAGACCTCAATCCAGATTCCGTCATGAGGGCGCAAAAGTATGCATTCAGAAGTAGGCCTTTTCCTTCACATAATCAGGACATGACAGGCATAATCACCCATCACAATAACAGATCACACACATCCATCCGGGTTATGAGAAGACAAAATGTATGTCTGAGGCAATTAGGTTGAGTTTTAACTTGCCAATCATCTGATAAGAACATTTCTCCTCAACAAGAAACTCAATTGAACTCTTGAGTTGAAACACATGTCAAATTAAATCTGTTAGTATATTTTTTTAACATCAAGATCAGGGGAGAGCGCGAACGCAGTCCCCACTACCATAAATTATGCAATCGAGATTTCCACATTTGAGAAATTCGCAGGGGTCAGCACAGCCGGAGTGCAATGGCTGAGCCTCGCCCTGGGTGAACCGCCTTCTTGATCACGGTGTCTCCCTTGCCAGGTAAGTATGAGTTGTACACGTTGGTAGAGGAGCAAATCCTTCCAGAACAAAGGTGTTTGACTCACGGTTACCACTTCTACTACTGATAATACCACATCATATTGAACAGGGTTTAATGTCGTTTACGAATACAGTTGCGGAGAAAGCGGAGGAAAAGCAATACATTTCTGTGGCGTGGTAATGGTTGACCAGGGAAATGGTGTTGTGGTAAACCAGGGAAATGTCTGTGTTGTGGTAATGGTTGACCAGGGAAATGTCTGTTGTCATGGTAATGGTTTACCAGGGAAATGTCTGTGTCATGGTAATGGTTGACCAGGGAAATGTCTGTGGAATGGTAATGGTTGACCAGGGAAATGTCTGTGGCATGGTAATGGTTGACCAGGGAAATGTCTGTGGCGTGGTAATGGGTGACCAGGGAATGTCTGTGGAATGGTTGACCAGGGAAATGTCTGTGGCGTGGTAATGGTTGACCAGGGAAATGTCTGTTGTCATAGTAATGGTTGACAGGGAAATGTCTGTTGTCATGGTAATGGTTGACTGTGGTCTTAAATTACAAACTGTCCTAAAAATGATTTAATAATCTTGAAAATAAAAGACCTCAATCCAGATTCCGTCATGAGGGCGCAAAAGTATGCATTCAGAAGTAGGCCTTTTCCTTCACATAATCAGGACATGACAGGCATAATCACCCATCACAATAACAGATCACACACATCCATCCGGGTTATGAGAAGACAAAATGTATGTCTGAGGCAATTAGGTTGAGTTTTAACTTGCCAATCATCTGATAAGAACATTTCTCCTCAACAAGAAACTCAATTGAACTCTTGAGTTGAAACACATGTCAAATTAAATCTGTTAGTATATTTTTTTAACATCAAGATCAGGGAGAGCGCGAACGCAGTCCCCACTACCATAAATTATGCAATCGAGATTTCCACATTTGAGAAATTCGCAGGGGTCAGCACAGCCGGAGTGCAATGGCTGAGCCTCGCCCTGGGTGAACCGCCTTCTTGATCACGGTGTCTCCCTTGCCAGGTAAGTATGAGTTGTACACGTTGGTAGAGGAGCAAATCCTTCCAGAACAAAGGTGTTTGACTCACGGTTACCACTTCTACTACTGATAATACCACATCATATTGAACAGGGTTTAATGTCGTTTACGAATACAGTTGCGGAGAAAGCGGAGGAAAAGCAATACATTTCTGTGGCGTGGTAATGGTTGACCAGGGAAATGTCTGTGTTGTGGTAATGGTTGACCAGGGAAATGTCTGTTGTCATGGTAATGGTTGTACCAGGGAAATGTCTGTTGTCATGGTAATGGTTTGACCAGGGAAATGTCTGTGGAATGGTAATGGTTGACCAGGGAAATGTCTGTGGCATGGTAATGGTTGACCAGGGAAATGTCTGTGGCTGTGGTAATGGGTGACCAGGGAATTGTCTGTGGAATGGTTGACCAGGGAAATGTCTGTGGCGTGGTAATGGTTGACCAGGGAAATGTCTGTTGTCATAGTAATGGTTGACCAGGGAAATGTCTGTTGTCATGGTAATGGTTGACTGTGGTCTTAAATTACAAACTGTCCTAAAAATGATTTAATAATCTTGAAAATAAAAGACCTCAATCCAGATTCCGTCATGAGGGCGCAAAAGTATGCATTCAGAAGTAGGCCTTTTCCTTCACATAATCAGGACATGACAGGCATAATCACCCATCACAATAACAGATCACACACATCCATCCGGGTTATGAGAAGACAAAATGTATGTCTGAGGCAATTAGGTTGAGTTTTAACTTGCCAATCATCTGATAAGAACATTTCTCCTCAACAAGAAACTCAATTGAACTCTTGAGTTGAAACACATGTCAAATTAAATCTGTTAGTATATTTTTTTAACATCAAGATCAGGGGAGAGCGCGAACGCAGTCCCCACTACCATAAATTATGCAATCGAGATTTCCACATTTGAGAAATTCGCAGGGGTCAGCACAGCCGGAGTGAGCCTCGCCCTGGGTGAACCGCCTTCTTGATCACGGTGTCTCCCTTGCCAGGTAAGTATGAGTTGTACACGTTGGTAGAGGAGCAAATCCTTCCAGAACAAAGGTGTTTGACTCACGGTTACCACTTCTACTACTGATAATACCACATCATATTGAACAGGGTTTAATGTCGTTTACGAATACAGTTGCGGAGAAAGCGGAGGAAAAGCAATACATTTCTGTGGCGTGGTAATGGTTGACCAGGGAAATGTCTGTGTTGTGGTAATGGTTGACCAGGGAAATGTCTGTTGTCATGGTAATGGTTTACCAGGGAAATGTCTGTTGTCATGGTAATGGTTTGACCAGGACCAGGGAAATGAAATGTCTGTGGAATGGTAATGGTTGACCAGGGAAATGTCTGTGGCAATGGTAATGTCTGTGGAATGACCAGGGAAATGTCTGTGGCGTGGTAATGGGTGACCAGGGAATTGTCTGTGGAATGGTTGACCAGGGAAATGTCTGTGGCGTGGTAATGGTTGACCAGGGAAATGTCTGTTGTCATAGTAATGGTTGACCAGGGAAATGTCTGTTGTCATGGTAATGGTTGACTGTGGTCTTAAATTACAAACTGTCCTAAAAATGATTTAATAATCTTGAAAATAAAAGACCTCAATCCAGATTCCGTCATGAGGGCGCAAAAGTATGCATTCAGAAGTAGGCCTTTTCCTTCACATAATCAGGACATGACAGGCATAATCACCCATCACAATAACAGATCACACACATCCATCCGGGTTATGAGAAGACAAAATGTATGTCTGAGGCAATTAGGTTGAGTTTTAACTTGCCAATCATCTGATAAGAACATTTCTCCTCAACAAGAAACTCAATTGAACTCTTGAGTTGAAACACATGTCAAATTAAATCTGTTAGTATATTTTTTTAACATCAAGATCAGGGGAGAGCGCGAACGCAGTCCCCACTACCATAAATTATGCAATCGAGATTTCCACATTTGAGAAATTCGCAGGGGTCAGCACAGCCGGAGTGCAATGGCTGAGCCTCGCCCTGGGTGAACCGCCTTCTTGATCACGGTGTCTCCCTTGCCAGGTAAGTATGAGTTGTACACGTTGGTAGAGGAGCAAATCCTTCCAGAACAAAGGTGTTTGACTCACGGTTACCACTTCTACTACTGATAATACCACATCATATTGAACAGGGTTTAATGTCGTTTACGAATACAGTTGCGGAGAAAGCGGAGGAAAAGCAATACATTTCTGTGGCGTGGTAATGGTTGACCAGGGAAATGTCTGTGTTGTGGTAATGGTTGACCAGGGAAATGTCTGTTGTCAATGGTAATGTCTGTTGTCACCAGGTTGAAAAATGTCTGTTGTCATGGTAATGCTTGACCAGGGAAATGTCTGTGGAATGGTAATGGTTGACCAGGGAAATGTCTGTGGCATGGTAATGGTTGACCAGGGAAATGTCTGTGGCGTGGTAATGGGTGACCAGGGAATTGTCTGTGGAATGGTTGACCAGGGAAATGTCTGTTGTCATAGTAATGGTTGACCAGGGAAATGTCTGTTGTCATGGTAATGGTTGACTGTGGTCTTAAATTACAAACTGTCCTAAAAATGATTTAATAATCTTGAAAATAAAAGACCTCAATCCAGATTCCGTCATGAGGGCGCAAAAGTATGCATTCAGAAGTAGGCCTTTTCCTTCACATAATCAGGACATGACAGGCATAATCACCCATCACAATAACAGATCACACACATCCATCCGGGTTATGAGAAGACAAAATGTATGTCTGAGGCAATTAGGTTGAGTTTTAACTTGCCAATCATCTGATAAGAACATTTCTCCTCAACAAGAAACTCAATTGAACTCTTGAGTTGAAACACATGTCAAATTAAATCTGTTAGTATATTTTTTTAACATCAAGATCAGGGGAGAGCGCGAACGCAGTCCCCACTACCATAAATTATGCAATCGAGATTTCCACATTTGAGAAATTCGCAGGGGTCAGCACAGCCGGAGTGCAATGGCTGAGCCTCGCCCTGGGTGAACCGCCTTCTTGATCACGGTGTCTCCCTTGCCAGGTAAGTATGAGTTGTACACGTTGGTAGAGGAGCAAATCCTTCCAGAACAAAGGTGTTTGACTCACGGTTACCACTTCTACTACTGATAATACCACATCATATTGAACAGGGTTTAATGTCGTTTACGAATACAGTTGCGGAGAAAGCGGAGGAAAAGCAATACATTTCTGTGGCGTGGTAATGGTTGACCAGGGAAATGTCTGTGTTGTGGTAATGGTTGACCAGGGAAATGTCTGTTGTCATGGTAATGGTTTACCAGGGAAATGTCTGTTGTCATGGTAATGTCTTGACCAGGGAAATGTCTGTGGAATGGTAATGGTTGACCAGGGAAATGTCTGTGGAATGGTAATGGTAATGGTAATGGTTGACCAGGGAAATGTCTGTGGCGTGGTAATGGGTGACCAGGGAATTGTCTGTGGAATGTTGACCAGGGAAATGTCTGTGGCGTGGTAATGGTTGACCAGGGAAATGTCTGTTGTCATAGTAATGGTTGACCAGGGAAATGTCTGTTGTCATGGTAATGGTTGACTGTGGTCTTAAATTACAAACTGTCCTAAAAATGATTTAATAATCTTGAAAATAAAAGACCTCAATCCAGATTCCGTCATGAGGGCGCAAAAGTATGCATTCAGAAGTAGGCCTTTTCCTTCACATAATCAGGACATGACAGGCATAATCACCCATCACAATAACAGATCACACACATCCATCCGGGTTATGAGAAGACAAAATGTATGTCTGAGGCAATTAGGTTGAGTTTTAACTTGCCAATCATCTGATAAGAACATTTCTCCTCAACAAGAAACTCAATTGAACTCTTGAGTTGAAACACATGTCAAATTAAATCTGTTAGTATATTTTTTTAACATCAAGATCAGGGGAGAGCGCGAACGCAGTCCCCACTACCATAAATTATGCAATCGAGATTTCCACATTTGAGAAATTCGCAGGGGTCAGCACAGCCGGAGTGCAATGGCTGAGCCTCGCCCTGGGTGAACCGCCTTCTTGATCACGGTGTCTCCCTTGCCAGGTAAGTATGAGTTGTACACGTTGGTAGAGGAGCAAATCCTTCCAGAACAAAGGTGTTTGACTCACGGTTACCACTTCTACTACTGATAATACCACATCATATTGAACAGGGTTTAATGTCGTTTACGAATACAGTTGCGGAGAAAGCGGAGGAAAAGCAATACATTTCTGTGGCGTGGTAATGGTTGACCAGGGAAATGTCTGTGTTGTGGTAATGGTTGACCAGGGAAATGTCTGTTGTCATGGTAATGGTTTACCAGGGAAATGTCTGTTGTCATGGTAATGCTTGACCAGGGAAATGTCTGTGGAATGGTAATGGTTGACCAGGGAAATGTCTGTGGCATGGTAATGGTTGACCAGGGAAATGTCTGTGGCGTGGTAATGGGTGACCAGGGAATTGTCTGTGGAATGGTTGACCAGGGAAATGTCTGTGGCGTGGTAATGGTTGACCAGGGAAATGTCTGTTGTCATAGTAATGGTTGACCAGGGAAATGTCTGTTGTCATGGTAATGGTTGACTGTGGTCTTAAATTACAAACTGTCCTAAAAATGATTTAATAATCTTGAAAATAAAAGACCTCAATCCAGATTCCGTCATGAGGGCGCAAAAGTATGCATTCAGAAGTAGGCCTTTTCCTTCACATAATCAGGACATGACAGGCATAATCACCCATCACAATAACAGATCACACACATCCATCCGGGTTATGAGAAGACAAAATGTATGTCTGAGGCAATTAGGTTGAGTTTTAACTTGCCAATCATCTGATAAGAACATTTCTCCTCAACAAGAAACTCAATTGAACTCTTGAGTTGAAACACATGTCAAATTAAATCTGTTAGTATATTTTTTTAACATCAAGATCAGGGGAGAGCGCGAACGCAGTCCCCACTACCATAAATTATGCAATCGAGATTTCCACATTTGAGAAATTCGCAGGGGTCAGCACAGCCGGAGTGCAATGGCTGAGCCTCGCCCTGGGTGAACCGCCTTCTTGATCACGGTGTCTCCCTTGCCAGGTAAGTATGAGTTGTACACGTTGGTAGAGGAGCAAATCCTTCCAGAACAAAGGTGTTTGACTCACGGTTACCACTTCTACTACTGATAATACCACATCATATTGAACAGGGTTTAATGTCGTTTACGAATACAGTTGCGGAGAAAGCGGAGGAAAAGCAATACATTTCTGTGGCGTGGTAATGGTTGACCAGGGAAATGTCTGTGTTGTGGTAATGGTTGACCAGGGAAATGTCTGTTGTCATGGTAATGGTTTACCAGGGAAATGTCTGTTGTCATGGTAATGCTTGACCAGGGAAATGTCTGTGGAATGGTAATGGTTGACCAGGGAAATGTCTGTGGCATGGTAATGGTTGACCAGGGAAATGTCTGTCTGTGTGGTAATGGGTGACCAGGGAATTGTCTGTGGAATGGTTGACCAGGGAAATGTCTGTGGCGTGGTAATGGTTGACCAGGGAAATGTCTGTTGTCATAGTAATGGTTGACCAGGGAAATGTCTGTTGTCATGGTAATGGTTGACTGTGGTCTTAAATTACAAACTGTCCTAAAAATGATTTAATAATCTTGAAAATAAAAGACCTCAATCCAGATTCCGTCATGAGGGCGCAAAAGTATGCATTCAGAAGTAGGCCTTTTCCTTCACATAATCAGGACATGACAGGCATAATCACCCATCACAATAACAGATCACACACATCCATCCGGGTTATGAGAAGACAAAATGTATGTCTGAGGCAATTAGGTTGAGTTTTAACTTGCCAATCATCTGATAAGAACATTTCTCCTCAACAAGAAACTCAATTGAACTCTTGAGTTGAAACACATGTCAAATTAAATCTGTTAGTATATTTTTTTAACATCAAGATCAGGGGAGAGCGCAAAACGCAGTCCCCCACTACCATAAATTATGCAATCGAGATTTCCACATTTGAGAAATTCGCAGGGGTCAGCACAGCCGGAGTGCAATGGCTGAGCCTCGCCCTGGGTGAACCGCCTTCTTGATCACGGTGTCTCCCTTGCCAGGTAAGTATGAGTTGTACACGTTGGTAGAGGAGCAAATCCTTCCAGAACAAAGGTGTTTGACTCACGGTTACCACTTCTACTACTGATAATACCACATCATATTGAACAGGGTTTAATGTCGTTTACGAATACAGTTGCGGAGAAAGCGGAGGAAAAGCAATACATTTCTGTGGCGTGGTAATGGTTGACCAGGGAAATGTCTGTGTTGTGGTAATGGTTGACCAGGGAAATGTCTGTTGTCATGGTAATGGTTTACCAGGGAAATGTCTGTTGTCATGGTAATGCTTGACCAGGGAAATGTCTGTGGAATGGTAATGGTTGACCAGGGAAATGTCTGTGGCATGGTAATGGTTGACCAGGGAAATGTCTGTGGCGTGGTAATGGGTGACCAGGGAATTGTCTGTGGAATGGTTGACCAGGGAAATGTCTGTGGCGTGGTAATGGTTGACCAGGGAAATGTCTGTTGTCATAGTAATGGTTGACCAGGGAAATGTCTGTTGTCATGGTAATGGTTGACTGTGGTCTTAAATTACAAACTGTCCTAAAAATGATTTAATAATCTTGAAAATAAAAGACCTCAATCCAGATTCCGTCATGAGGGCGCAAAAGTATGCATTCAGAAGTAGGCCTTTTCCTTCACATAATCAGGACATGACAGGCATAATCACCCATCACAATAACAGATCACACACATCCATCCGGGTTATGAGAAGACAAAATGTATGTCTGAGGCAATTAGGTTGAGTTTTAACTTGCCAATCATCTGATAAGAACATTTCTCCTCAACAAGAAACTCAATTGAACTCTTGAGTTGAAACACATGTCAAATTAAATCTGTTAGTATATTTTTTTAACATCAAGATCAGGGAGAGCGCGAACGCAGTCCCCACTACCATAAATTATGCAATCGAGATTTCCACATTTGAGAAATTCGCAGGGGTCAGCACAGCCGGAGTGCAATGGCTGAGCCTCGCCCTGGGTGAACCGCCTTCTTGATCACGGTGTCTCCCTTGCCAGGTAAGTATGAGTTGTACACGTTGGTAGAGGAGCAAATCCTTCCAGAACAAAGGTGTTTGACTCACGGTTACCACTTCTACTACTGATAATACCACATCATATTGAACAGGGTTTAATGTCGTTTACGAATACAGTTGCGGAGAAAGCGGAGGAAAAGCAATACATTTCTGTGGCGTGGTAATGGTTGACCAGGGAAATGTCTGTGTTGTGGTAATGGTTGACCAGGGAAATGTCTGTTGTCATGGTAATGGTTTACCAGGGAAATGTCTGTTGTCATGGTAATGCTTGACCAGGGAAATGTCTGTGGAATGGTAATGGTTGACCAGGGAAATGTCTGTGGCATGGTAATGGTTGACCAGGGAAATGTCTGTGGCGTGGTAATGGGTGACCAGGGAATTGTCTGTGGAATGGTTGACCAGGGAAATGTCTGTGGCGTGGTAATGGTTGACCAGGGAAATGTCTGTTGTCATAGTAATGGTTGACCAGGGAAATGTCTGTTGTCATGGTAATGGTTGACTGTGGTCTTAAATTACAAACTGTCCTAAAAATGATTTAATAATCTTGAAAATAAAAGACCTCAATCCAGATTCCGTCATGAGGGCGCAAAAGTATGCATTCAGAAGTAGGCCTTTTCCTTCACATAATCAGGACATGACAGGCATAATCACCCATCACAATAACAGATCACACACATCCATCCGGGTTATGAGAAGACAAAATGTATGTCTGAGGCAATTAGGTTGAGTTTTAACTTGCCAATCATCTGATAAGAACATTTCTCCTCAACAAGAAACTCAATTGAACTCTTGAGTTGAAACACATGTCAAATTAAATCTGTTAGTATATTTTTTTAACATCAAGATCAGGGGAGAGCGCGAACGCAGTCCCCACTACCATAAATTATGCAATCGAGATTTCCACATTTGAGAAATTCGCAGGGGTCAGCACAGCCGGAGTGCAATGGCTGAGCCTCGCCCTGGGTGAACCGCCTTCTTGATCACGGTGTCTCCCTTGCCAGGTAAGTATGAGTTGTACACGTTGGTAGAGGAGCAAATCCTTCCAGAACAAAGGTGTTTGACTCACGGTTACCACTTCTACTACTGATAATACCACATCATATTGAACAGGGTTTAATGTCGTTTACGAATACAGTTGCGGAGAAAGCGGAGGAAAAGCAATACATTTCTGTGGCGTGGTAATGGTTGACCAGGGAAATGTCTGTGTTGTGGTAATGGTTGACCAGGGAAATGTCTGTTGTCATGGTAATGGTTTACCAGGGAAATGTCTGTTGTCATGGTAATGCTTGACCAGGGAAATGTCTGTGGAATGGTGGAATGGTAATGGTGACCAGGGAAATGTCTGTGGCATGGTAATGGTTGACCAGGGAAATGTCTGTGGCGTGGTAATGGGTGACCAGGGAATTGTCTGTGGAATGGTTGACCAGGGAAATGTCTGTGGCGTGGTAATGGTTGACCAGGGAAATGTCTGTTGTCATAGTAATGGTTGACCAGGGAAATGTCTGTTGTCATGGTAATGGTTGACTGTGGTCTTAAATTACAAACTGTCCTAAAAATGATTTAATAATCTTGAAAATAAAAGACCTCAATCCAGATTCCGTCATGAGGGCGCAAAAGTATGCATTCAGAAGTAGGCCTTTTCCTTCACATAATCAGGACATGACAGGCATAATCACCCATCACAATAACAGATCACACACATCCATCCGGGTTATGAGAAGACAAAATGTATGTCTGAGGCAATTAGGTTGAGTTTTAACTTGCCAATCATCTGATAAGAACATTTCTCCTCAACAAGAAACTCAATTGAACTCTTTGAGTTGAAACATGTCAAATTAAATCTGTTAGTATATTTTTTTAACATCAAGATCAGGGGAGAGCGCGAACGCAGTCCCCACTACCATAAATTATGCAATCGAGATTTCCACATTTGAGAAATTCGCAGGGGTCAGCACAGCCGGAGTGCAATGGCTGAGCCTCGCCCTGGGTGAACCGCCTTCTTGATCACGGTGTCTCCCTTGCCAGGTAAGTATGAGTTGTACACGTTGGTAGAGGAGCAAATCCTTCCAGAACAAAGGTGTTTGACTCACGGTTACCACTTCTACTACTGATAATACCACATCATATTGAACAGGGTTTAATGTCGTTTACGAATACAGTTGCGGAGAAAGCGGAGGAAAAGCAATACATTTCTGTGGCGTGGTAATGGTTGACCAGGGAAATGTCTGTGTTGTGGTAATGGTTGACCAGGGAAATGTCTGTTGTCATGGTAATGGTTTACCAGGGAAATGTCTGTTGTCATGGTAATGCTTGACCAGGGAAATGTCTGTGGAATGGTAATGGTTGACCAGGGAAATGTCTGTGGCATGGTAATGGTTGACCAGGGAAATGTCTGTGGCGTGGTAATGGGTGACCAGGGAATTGTCTGTGGAATGGTTGACCAGGGAAATGTCTGTGGCGTGGTAATGGTTGACCAGGGAAATGTCTGTTGTCATAGTAATGGTTGACCAGGGAAATGTCTGTTGTCATGGTAATGGTTGACTGTGGTCTTAAATTACAAACTGTCCTAAAAATGATTTAATAATCTTGAAAATAAAAGACCTCAATCCAGATTCCGTCATGAGGGCGCAAAAGTATGCATTCAGAAGTAGGCCTTTTCCTTCACATAATCAGGACATGACAGGCATAATCACCCATCACAATAACAGATCACACACATCCATCCGGGTTATGAGAAGACAAAATGTATGTCTGAGGCAATTAGGTTGAGTTTTAACTTGCCAATCATCTGATAAGAACATTTCTCCTCAACAAGAAACTCAATTGAACTCTTGAGTTGAAACACATGTCAAATTAAATCTGTTAGTATATTTTTTTAACATCAAGATCAGGGAGAGCGCGAACGCAGTCCCCACTACCATAAATTATGCAATCGAGATTTCCACATTTGAGAAATTCGCAGGGGTCAGCACAGCCGGAGTGCAATGGCTGAGCCTCGCCCTGGGTGAACCGCCTTCTTGATCACGGTGTCTCCCTTGCCAGGTAAGTATGAGTTGTACACGTTGGTAGAGGAGCAAATCCTTCCAGAACAAAGGTGTTTGACTCACGGTTACCACTTCTACTACTGATAATACCACATCATATTGAACAGGGTTTAATGTCGTTTACGAATACAGTTGCGGAGAAAGCGGAGGAAAAGCAATACATTTCTGTGGCGTGGTAATGGTTGACCAGGGAAATGTCTGTGTTGTGGTAATGGTTGACCAGGGAAATGTCTGTTGTCATGGTAATGGTTTACCAGGGAAATGTCTGTTGTCATGGTAATGCTTGACCAGGGAAATGTCTGTGGAATGGTAATGGTTGACCAGGGAAATGTCTGTGGCATGGTAATGGTTGACCAGGGAAATGTCTGTGGCGTGGTAATGGGTGACCAGGGAATTGTCTGTGGAATGGTTGACCAGGGAAATGTCTGTGGCGTGGTAATGGTTGACCAGGGAAATGTCTGTTGTCAAATGTCTGTCTGTCATGGTAATGGTTGACTGTGGTCTTAAATTACAAACTGTCCTAAAAATGATTTAATAATCTTGAAAATAAAAGACCTCAATCCAGATTCCGTCATGAGGGCGCAAAAGTATGCATTCAGAAGTAGGCCTTTTCCTTCACATAATCAGGACATGACAGGCATAATCACCCATCACAATAACAGATCACACACATCCATCCGGGTTATGAGAAGACAAAATGTATGTCTGAGGCAATTAGGTTGAGTTTTAACTTGCCAATCATCTGATAAGAACATTTCTCCTCAACAAGAAACTCAATTGAACTCTTGAGTTGAAACACATGTCAAATTAAATCTGTTAGTATATTTTTTTAACATCAAGATCAGGGGAGAGCGCGAACGCAGTCCCCACTACCATAAATTATGCAATCGAGATTTCCACATTTGAGAAATTCGCAGGGGTCAGCACAGCCGGAGTGCAATGGCTGAGCCTCGCCCTGGGTGAACCGCCTTCTTGATCACGGTGTCTCCCTTGCCAGGTAAGTATGAGTTGTACACGTTGGTAGAGGAGCAAATCCTTCCAGAACAAAGGTGTTTGACTCACGGTTACCACTTCTACTACTGATAATACCACATCATATTGAACAGGGTTTAATGTCGTTTACGAATACAGTTGCGGAGAAAGCGGAGGAAAAGCAATACATTTCTGTGGCGTGGTAATGGTTGACCAGGGAAATGTCTGTGTTGTGGTAATGGTTGACCAGGGAAATGTCTGTTGTCATGGTAATGGTTTACCAGGGAAATGTCTGTTGTCATGGTAATGCT
>NW_026282461.1:0-15966 GCF_023373465.1 Oncorhynchus keta | reverse complement strand
GATCTAGCTGGTCTGTCATAATACAATAGAGACAGTAGATCGAGCTGGTCTGTCATAATAGAATAGAGACAGTAGATCTAGCTGGTCTGTTATAATATAATATAGACAGTAGATCTAGCTGGTCTGTCATAATATAATAGAGACAGTAGATCTAGATGGTCTGTCATATAATAATAGAGACAATAGATCTAGCTGGTCTGTCATAATATAATAGACAGTAGATCTAGCTGGTCTGTCATAATATAATAGACAGTAGATCTAGCTGGTCTGTCATAATATAATAGACACAGTAGATATAGCTGGTCCTTCTGTAGCTCAGTTGGTAGAGCATGGCGCTTGTAACGCCAGGGTAGTGGGTTCGATCCTTTAACCACCCATACGTAGAATGTATGCACACATGACTGTAAGTCGCTTTGGATAAAAGCGTCTGCTAAATGGCATATATTTTTATTTATTTATATATATATCTAGCTGGTCTGTCATAATATAATAGAGACAGTAGATCTAGCTGGTCTGTCATATTATAATAGAGACAGTGGATCTAGCTGGTCTGTCATATTATAATAGAGACAATAGATCTAGCTGGTCTGTCATAATATAATAGACAGTAGATCTAGCTGGTCTGTCATAATATAATAGACAGTAGATCTAGCTGGTCTGTCATAATATAATAGACACAGTAGATATAGCTGGTCTGTCATCATATAATAGAGACAGTATATCTACCTGGTCTGTCATAATATAATAGAGACAGTATATCGACCTGGTCTGTCATAATATAATAGAGACAGTATATCTAGCTGGTCTGTCATAATATTATAGAGACAGTATATCGACCTGGTCTGTCATAATACAATAGAGGCAGTAGATCTAGCTGGTCTGTCATAATATAATAGAGACAGTAGATCTACCTGGTCTGTCATAATATAATAGAGACAGTAGATCTAGCTGGTCTGTCATAATACAATAGAGACAGTAGATCTAGCTGGTCTGTCATAATATAATAGAGACAGTATATCGACCTGGTCTGTCATAATACAATAGAGGCAGTAGATCTAGCTGGTCTGTCATAATATAATAGAGACAGTATATCTACCTGGTCTGTCAAAATATAATAGAGACAGTAGATCTAGCTGGTCTGTCATAGTATAATAGGGACAGTAGATCTACCTGGTCTGTCAAAATATAATAGAGACAGTAGATCTAGCTGGTCTGTCATAGTATAATAGGGACAGTAGATCTACCTGGTCTGTCAAAATATAATAGAGACAGTAGATCTAGCTGGTCTGTCATAATATAATAGAGACAGTAGATATTCCTGGTCTGTCAAAATATAATAGAGACAGTAGATTTAGTTGGTCTGTCATAATATAATAGAGACACTAGATCTAGCTGGTCTGTCATAATATAATAGAGATAGTAGATCTAGCTGGTCTGTCATAATACAATAGAGACAGTAGATCTAGCTGGTCTGTCATAATATAATAGAGACAGTAGATCTAGCTGGTCTGTCATATTATAATAGAGACAGTGGATCTAGCTGGTCTGTCATATTATAATAGAGGCAATTGATCTAGCTCGTCTGTCATAATACAATAGCGAGAATAGATCTAGCTGGTCTGTCATTTTATAATGGAGTCTGTATATCTACCTGGTCTCTCATAATATAATAGAGACAGTAGATCTAGCTGGTCTGTCATAATACAATAGAGACAGTAGATCTACCTGGTCTGTCAAAATATAATAGAGACAGTAGATGTAGCTGGTCTGTCATAATATAATAGAGACAGTAGATCTACCTGGTCTGTCAAAATATAATAGAGACAGTATATTTAGTTGGTCTGTCATAATATTATAGAGACACTAGATCTAGCTGGTCTGTCTTACTATAATAGAGATAGTAGATCTAGCTGGTCTGTCATAATACAATAGAGACAATAGATCGAGCTGGTCTGTCATAATAGAATAGAGACAGTAGATCTAGCTGGTCTGTTATAATATAATATAGACAGTAGATCTAGCTGGTCTGTCATAATATAATAGAGACAGTAGATCTAGATGGTCTGTCATATAATAATAGAGACAATAGATCTAGCTGGTCTGTCATAATATAATAGACAGTAGATCTAGCTGGTCTGTCATAATATAATAGACAGTAGATCTAGCTGGTCTGTCATAATATAATAGACACAGTAGATATAGCTGGTCTGTCATCATATAATAGAGACAGTATATCTACCTGGTCTGTCATAATATAATAGAGACAGTATATCGACCTGGTCTGTCATAATATAATAGAGACAGTATATCTAGCTGGTCTGTCATAATATAATAGAGACAGTAGATCTACCTGGTCTGTCATAATATAATAGAGACAGTAGATCTAGCTGGTCTGTCATAATACAATAGAGACAGTAGATCTAGCTGGTCTGTCATAATATAATAGAGACAGTAGATCTAGCTGGTCTGTCATATTATAATAGAGACAATAGATCTAGCTGGTCTGTCATAATATAATAGACAGTAGATCTAGCTGGTCTGTCATAATATAATAGACAGTAGATCTAGCTGGTCTGTCATAATATAATAGACACAGTAGATATAGCTGGTCTGTCATAATATAATAGAGACAGTATATCTACCTGGTCTGTCATAATATAATAGAGACAGTAGATCTAGCTGGTCTGTCATAATATAATAGAGACAGTAGATCTAGCTGGTCAGTCATAATATAATAGAGACAGTATATCTACCTGGTCTGTCATAATATAATAGAGACAGTAGATCTAGCTGGTCTGTCATAATATAATAGAGACAGTAGATATAGCTGGTCTGTCATAATATAATAGAGACAGTATATCTACCTGGTCTGTCATAATATAATAGAGACAGTAGATCTAGCTGGTCTGTCATGTTATAATAGACACAGTAGATCTAGCTGTTCTGTCATAATATAATAGAGACTGTATATCTACCTGGTCTGTCATAATATAATAGAGACAGTAGATCTAGCTGGTCTGTCATGATATAATAGACACAGTAGATCTAGCTGGTCTGTCATAATATAAGATGCACAGTAGATCTAGCTGGTCTGTCATAATACAATAGAGACAGTAGATTTAGCTGGTCTGTCATAACATAATAGAGACATAGAGAGACAGTAGATTTAGCTGGTCTGTCATAATATAATAGAGACAGTATATCTACCTGGTCTGTCATTTTATAATAGAGACAGTAGATCTAGCTGGTCTGTCATAATATAATAGAGACAGTAGATCTACCTGGTCTGTCAAAATATAATAGAGACAGTAGATCTACCTGGTCTGTCATATTATAATAGAGACAATAGATCTAGCTGGTCTGTCATAATATAATAGACAGTAGATCTAGCTGGTCTGTCATAATATAATAGACAGTAGATCTAGCTGGTCTGTCATAATACAATAGACACAGTAGATCTAGCTGGTCTGTCATATTATAATAGAGGCAGTAGATCTACCTGGTCTGTCATAGTATAATAGAAACAGTAGATCTACCTGGTCTGTCATAGTATAATAGAAACAGTAGATCTAGCTGGTCTGTCATAATACAATATAGACAGTAGATCTACCTGGTCTGTCATATTATAATAGAAACAGTAGATCTAGCTGGTCTGTCATAATATAATAGAGTAAGTAGATCTACCTGGTCTGTCATAGTATAATAGAGACAGTAGATCTAGATGGTCTGTCATAGTACAATAGAGATATAGAGACAGTAGATCTAGCTGGTCTGTCATAATATAACAGAGACAGTAGATCTAGCTGGTCTGTCAAAATATAATAGAGACAGTAGATCTAGCTGGTCTGACATAATATAATAGAGACAGTGTATCTACCAGGTCTGTCATAATATAAGAGAGACAGTAGATCTACCTGGTATGTCAAAATATAATAGAGACAGTAGATCTAGCTGGTCTGTCATAATATAATAGAGACAGTGTATCTAGCAGGTCTGTCATAATATAGGAGAGACAGTAGATCTAGCTGGTATGTCAAAATATAATAGAGACAGTAGATCTAGCTGGTCTGTCATAATATAATAGAGACAGTGTATCTACCAGGTCTGTCATAATATAAGAGAGACAGTAGATCTACCTGGTCTGTCAAAATATAATAGAGACAGTAGATTTAGTTGGTCTGCCATAATATAATAGAGACACTAGATCTAGCTGGTCTGTCATAATATAATAGAGATAGTAGATCTAGCTGGTCTGTCATAATGTCATATTATAATAGAGACAATAGATCTAGCTGTTCTGTCATAATATAATAGAGACAGTAGATCTAGCTGGTCTGTCATAATACAATAGAGACAGTAGATCTAGCTGGTCTGTCATATTATAATAGAGACAGTAGATCTAGCTGGTCAGTCATAATATAATAGAGATAGTAGATCTACCTGGTCTGTCATAATACAATAGAGACAATAGATCTACCTGGTCTGTCATAATATAATAGAGACAGTAGATCTAGCTGGTCTGTCATATTATAATAGAGGCAGTAGATCTACCTGGTCTGTCATAGTATAATAGAAACAGTAGATCTAGCTGGTCTGTCATAATACAATAGACACAGTAGATCTAGCTGGTCTGTCATAATATAATAGAGACAGTAGATCTACCTGGTCTGTCATAGTATAATAGAAACAGTAGATCTAGCTGGTCTGTCATAATACAATAGAGACAGTAGATCTACCTGGTCTGTCATAGTATAATAGAAACAGTAGATCTAGCTGGTCTGTCATAATATAATAGAGTAAGTAGATCTACCTGGTCTGTCATAGTATAATAGAGACAGTAGATCTAGATGGTCTGTCATAGTACAATAGAGATATAGAGACAGTAGATCTAGCTGGTCTGTCATAATATAATAGAGACAGTGTATCTACCAGGTCTGTCATAATATAACAGAGACAGTAGATCTAGCTGGTCTGTCAAAATATAATAGAGACAGTAGATCTAGCTGGTCTGTCATAATATAATAGAGACAGTGTATCTACCAGGTCTGTCATAATATAAGAGAGACAGTAGATCTACCTGGTATGTCAAAATATAATAGAGACAGTAGATCTAGCTGGTCTGTCATAATATAATAGAGACAGTAGATCTAGCTGGTCTGTCATATTATAATAGAGACAGTAGATCTAGCTGGTCTGTCAAAATATAATAGAGATTGTAGTTTAACCTGGTCTGTCATAATAGAATAGAGACAGTAGATCTAGCTGGTCTGTCATAATATAATAGAGACAGTAGATCTACCTGGTCTGTCATACTATAACAGAGACAGTAGATCTAGCTGGTCTGTCATAATATAATAGAGACAGTAGATCTAGCTGGTCTGTCATAATATAATAGAGATTGTAGTTTAACCTGGTCTGTCATAATAGAATAGAGACAGTAGATCTTGCTGGTCTGTCATAATATAATAGAGACAGTAGATCTACCTGGTCTGTCATAGTATAATAGAAACAGTAGATCTAGCTGGTCTGTCATAATACAATAGACACAGTAGATCTAGCTGGTCTGTCATAATATAATAGAGACAGTATATCTAGCTGGTCTGTCATTATATAATAGAGAGAGTAGATCTTGCTGGTCTGTCATAATACAATAGAGACAGTAGATCTAGCTGGTCTGTCATAATATAATAGAGACAGTAGATCTAGCTGGTCTGTCATATTATAATAGAGACAATAGATCTAGCTGGTCTGTCATAATATAATAGACACAGTAGATCTAGCTGGTCTGTCATTATATAATAGAGAGAGTAGATCTTGCTGGTCTGTCATAATACAATAGAGACAGTAGATCTAGCTGGTCTGTCATAATATAATAGAGACAGTAGATCTAGCTGGTCTGTCATATTATAATAGAGACAATAGATCTAGCTGGTCTGTCATAATATAATAGACAGTAGATCTAGCTGGTCTGTCATAATATAATAGACAGTAGATCTAGCTGGTCTGTCATAATATAATAGACACAGTAGATATAGCTGGTCTGTCATAATATAATAGAGACAGTATATCTACCTGGTCTGTCATAATATAATAGAGACAGTAGATCTAGCTGGTCTGTCATAATATAATAGAGACAGTAGATCTAGCTGGTCAGTCATAATATAATAGAGACAGTATATCTACCTGGTCTGTCATAGTATAATAGAGACAGTAGATCTAGCTGGTCTGTCATAATATAATAGAGACAGTAGATATAGCTGGTCTGTCATAATATAATAGAGACAGTATATCTACCTGGTCTGTCATAATATAATAGAGGCAGTAGATCTAGCTGGTCTGTCATAATGTAATAGACAGTAGATCTAGCTGGTCTGTCATAATATAATATACACAGTAGATCTAGCTGGTCTGTCATAATACAATAGAGACAGTAGATTTAGCTGGTCTGTCATAACATAATAGAGACATAGAGACAGTAGATTTAGCTGGTCTGTCATAATATAATAGAGACAGTATATCTACCTGGTCTGTCATTTTATAATAGAGACAGTAGATCTAGCTGGTCTGTCATAATATAATAGAGACAGTAGATCTACCTGGTCTGTCAAAATATAATAGAGACAGTAGATCTACCTGGTCTGTCAAAATATAATAGAGACACTAGATTTAGTTGGTCTGCCATAATATAATAGAGACACTAGATCTAGCTGGTCTGTCATAATATAATAGAGATAGTAGATCTAGCTGGTCTGTCATAATACAATAGAGACAGTAGATCTAGCTGGTCTGTCATAATGTCATATTATAATAGAGACAATAGATCTAGCTGGTCTGTCATAATATAATAGAGACAGTAGATCTAGCTGGTCTGTCATAATACAATAGAGACAGTAGATCTAGCTGGTCTGTCATATTATAATAGAGACAGTAGATCTAGCTGGTCAGTCATAATATAATAGAGATAGTAGATCTACCTGGTCTGTCATAATACAATAGAGACAATAGATCTACCTGGTCTGTCATAATATAATAGAGACAGTAGATCTAGCTGGTCTGTCATATTATAATAGAGGCAGTAGATCTACCTGGTCTGTCATAGTATAATAGAAACAGTAGATCTAGCTGGTCTGTCATAATACAATAGACACAGTAGATCTAGCTGGTCTGTCATAATATAATAGAGACAGTAGATCTACCTGGTCTGTCATAGTATAATAGAAACAGTAGATTTAGTTGGTCTGTAATAATACAATAGAGACAGTAGATATACCTGGTCTGTCATAGTATAATAGAAACAGTAGATCTAGCTGGTCTGTCATAATATAATAGAGTAAGTAGATCTACCTGGTCTGTCATAGTATAATAGAGACAGTAGATCTAGATGGTCTGTCATAGTACAATAGAGATATAGAGACAGTAGATCTAGCTGGTCTGTCATAATATAATAGAGACAGTGATCTACCTGGTCTGTCATAATATAACAGAGACAGTAGATCTAGCTGGTCTGTCAAAATATAATAGAGACAGTAGATCTAGCTGGTCTGTCATAATATAATAGAGACAGTGATCTACCAGGTCTGTCATAATATAATAGAGACAGTAGATCTACCTGGTCTGTCAAAATATAATAGAGACAGTAGATCTAGCTGGTCTGTCATAATATAATAGAGACAGTAGATCTAGCTGGTCTGTCATATTATAATAGAGACAGTAGATCTAGCTGGTCTGTCAAAATATAATAGAGATTGTAGTTTAACCTGGTCTGTCATAATAGAATAGAGACAGTAGATCTAGCTGGTCTGTCATAATATAATAGAGACAGTAGATCTACCTGGTCTGTCATACTATAATAGAGACAGTAGATCTAGCTGGTCTGTCATAATATAATAGAGACAGTAGATCTAGCTGGTCTGTCATAATATAATAGAGATTGTAGTTTAACCTGGTCTGTCATAATAGAATAGAGACAGTAGATCTTGCTGGTCTGTCATAATATAATAGAGACGGTAGATCTACCTGGTCTGTCATAGTATAATAGAAACAGTAGATCTAGCTGGTCTGTCATAATACAATAGAGACAGTAGATCTAGCTGGTCTGTCATAATATAATAGAGACAGTGTATCTACCAGGTCTGTCATAATATAATAGAGACAGTAGATCTAGCTGGTCTGTCAAAATATAATAGAGACAGTAGATCTAGCTGGTCTGTCATAATATAATAGAGACAGTGTATCTACCTGGTCTGTCATAATATAAGAGAGACAGTAGATCTACCTGGTATGTCAAAATATAATAGAGACAGTAGATCTAGCTGGTCTGTCATAATATAATAGAGACAGTAGATCTAGCTGGTCTGTCATATTATAATAGAGACAGTAGATCTAGCTGGTCTGTCAAAATATAATAGAGATTGTAGATTAACCTGGTCTGTCATAATAGAATAGAGACAGTAGATCTAGCTGGTCTGTCATAATATAATAGAGACAGTAGATCTACCTGGTCTGTCATACTATAATAGAGACAGTAGATCTAGCTGGTCTGTCATAATATAATAGAGACAGTAGATCTAGCTGGTCTGTCATAATATAATAGAGACAGTAGATTAACCTGGTCTGTCATAATAGAATAGAGACAGTAGATCTAGCTGGTCTGTCATAATATAATAGAGACAGTAGATCTACCTGGTCTGTCATAGTATAATAGAAACAGTAGATCTAGCTGGTCTGTCATAATATAATAGAGACAGTAGATCTAGCTGGTCTGTCATAATATAATAGAGACAGTAGATCTACCTGGTCTGTCATAATATAATAGAGACAGTAGATCTAGCTGGTCTGTCATAATATAATAGAGACAGTAGATCTAGCTGGTCAGTCATAATATAATAGAGACAGTAGATCTAGCTGGTCTGTCATAATATAATAGAGACAGTAGATCTACCTGGTCTGTCATAATATAATAGAGACAGTAGATCTAGCTGGTCTGTCATATTATAATAGAGGCAGTAGATCTACCTGGTCTGTCATAGTATAATAGAGACAGTAGATCTAGCTGGTCTGTCATAATACAATAGACACAGTAGATCTAGCTGGTCTGTCATATATAATAGAGACAGTAGATCTAGCTGGTCTGTCATAATAATAGAAACAGTAGATCTAGCTGGTCTGTCATAATACAAAGTAGAGACAGTAGATATACCTGGTCTGTCATAGTATAATAGAAACAGTAGATCTAGCTGGTCTGTCATAATATAATAGAGTAAGTAGATCTACCTGGTCTGTCATAGTATAATAGAGACAGTAGATCTAGATGGTCTGTCATAGTACAATAGAGATATAGAGACAGTAGATCTAGCTGGTCTGTCATAATATAACAGAGACAGTAGATCTACCTGGTCTGTCAAAATATAATAGAGACAGTAGATCTAGCTGGTCTGTCATAATATAATAGAGACAGTAGATCTACCTGGTCTGTCATAATATAATAGAGACAGTAGATCTAGCTGGTCTGTCATAATATAATAGAGACAGTAGATCTAGCTGGTCTGTCATAAAATAATAGAGACAGTAGTTTAGCCTGGTCTGTCATAATAGAATAGAGACAGTAGATCTTGCTGGTCTGTCATAATATAATAGAGACGGTAGATCTACCTGGTCTGTCATAGTATAATAGAAACAGTAGATCTAGCTGGTCTGTCATAATATATAATAGACACAGTAGATCTAGCTGGTCTGTCATAGTATAATAGAAACAGTAGATCTACCTGGTCTGTCATAGTATAATAGAAACAGTAGATCTAGCTGGTTTGTCATAATACAATAGAGACAGTAGATCTAGCTGGTCTGTCATAGTATAATAGAAACAGTAGATTTAGCTGGTCTGTCATAATACAATAGAGACAGTAGATCTAGCTGGTCTGTCATAATATAATAGAGACAGTAGATCTACCTGGTCTGTCATAGTATAATAGAGACAGTAGATCTAGATGGTCTGTCATAGTACAATAGAGATATAGAGACAGTAGATCCAGCTGGTCTGTCATAATATAATAGAGACAGTGTATCTACCAGGTCTGTCATAATATAACAGAGACAGTAGATCTAGCTGGTCTGTCATAATATAACAGAGACAGTAGATCTACCTGGTATGTCAAAATATAATAGAGACAGTAGATCTAGCTGGTCTGTCATAATATAATAGAGACAGTAGATCTAGCTGGTCTGTCATATTATAATAGAGACAGTAGATCTAGCTGGTCTGTCATAATATAATAGAGACAGTAGATCTAGCTGGTCTGTCATAATATAATAGAGACAGTAGATCTACCTGGTCTGTCATAGTATAATAGAGACAGTAGATCTAGCTGGTCTGTCATAATATAATAGAGACAGTAGATATAGCTGGTCTGTCATAATATAATAGAGAGTATATCTAGCTGGTCTGTCATAATATAATAGAGGCAGTAGATCTAGCTGGTCTGTCATAATATAATAGAGACAGTAGATCTAGCTGGTCTGTCATAATATAATATACACAGTAGATCTAGCTGGTCTGTCATAATATAATAGAGACAGTAGATTTAGCTGGTCTGTCATAATAATAGAGACATAGAGACCCGACAGTAGATTTAGCTGGTCTGTCATAATATAATAGAGACAGTAGATCTACCTGGTCTGTCATTTTATAATAGAGACAGTAGATCTAGCTGGTCTGTCATAATATAATAGAGACAGTAGATCTAGCTGGTCTGTCAAAATATAATAGAGACAGTAGATCTACCTGGTCTGTCAAAATATAATAGAGACACTAGATTTAGTTGGTCTGTCATAATATAATAGAGACACTAGATCTAGCTGGTCTGTCATAATATAATAGAGACAGTAGATCTAGCTGGTCTGTCATAATATAATAGAGACAGTAGATCTAGCTGGTCTGTCATAATGTCATATTATAATAGAGACAATAGATCTAGCTGGTCTGTCATAATATAATAGAGACAGTAGATCTAGCTGGTCTGTCATAATATAATAGAGACAGTAGATCTAGCTGGTCTGTCATATTATAATAGAGACAGTAGATCTAGCTGGTCAGTCATAATATAATAGAGATAGTAGATCTACCTGGTCTGTCATAATACAATAGAGACAGTAGATCTACCTGGTCTGTCATAATATAATAGAGACAGTAGATCTAGCTGGTCTGTCATATTATAATAGAGGCAGTAGATCTACCTGGTCTGTCATAGTATAATAGAAACAGTAGATCTAGCTGGTCTGTCATAATACAATAGACACAGTAGATCTAGCTGGTCTGTCATAATATAGAGACAGTAGATCTACCTGGTCTGTCATAGTATAATAGAAACAGTAGATCTAGCTGGTCTGTCATAATACAATAGAGACAGTAGATATACCTGGTCTGTCATAGTATAATAGAAACAGTAGATCTAGCTGGTCTATCATAATATAATAGAGTAAGTAGATCTACCTGGTCTGTCATAGTATAATAGAGACAGTAGATCTAGATGGTCTGTCATAGTACAATAGAGATATAGACAGTAGATCTAGCTGGTCTGTCATAATATAATAGAGACAGTGTATCTACCAGGTCTGTCATAATATAACAGAGACAGTAGATCTAGCTGGTCTGTCAAAATATAATAGAGACAGTAGATCTAGCTGGTCTGTCATAATATAATAGAGACAGTGTATCTACCAGGTCTGTCATAATATAATAGAGACAGTAGATCTACCTGGTATGTCAAAATATAATAGAGACAGTAGATCTAGCTGGTCTGTCATAATATAATAGAGACAGTAGATCTAGCTGGTCTGTCATATTATAATAGAGACAGTAGATCTAGCTGGTCTGTCAAAATATAATAGAGATTGTAGTAGACCTGGTCTGTCATAATATAATAGAGACAGTAGATCTAGCTGGTCTGTCATAATATAATAGAGACAGTAGATCTACCTGGTCTGTCATAATATAATAGAGACAGTAGATCTAGCTGGTCTGTCATAATATAATAGAGACAGTAGATCTAGCTGGTCTGTCATAATATAATAGAGACAGTAGTTTAACCTGGTCTGTCATAATATAATAGAGACAGTAGATCTTGCTGGTCTGTCATAATATAATAGAGACGTAGATCTACCTGGTCTGTCATAGTATAATAGAAACAGTAGATCTAGCTGGTCTGTCATAATACAATAGACACAGTAGATCTAGCTGGTCTGTCATAATATAATAGAGACAGTAGATCTAGCTGGTCTGTCATAATATAACAGAGACAGTAGATCTAGCTGGTCTGTCAAAATATAATAGAGACAGTAGATCTAGCTGGTCTGTCATAATATAATAGAGACAGTGTATCTACCAGGTCTGTCATAATATAAGAGAGACAGTAGATCTACCTGGTATGTCAAAATATAATAGAGACAGTAGATCTAGCTGGTCTGTCATAATATAACAGAGACAGTAGATCTAGCTGGTCTGTCATATTATAATAGAGACAGTAGATCTAGCTGGTCTGTCAAAATATAATAGAGACAGTAGTTTAACCTGGTCTGTCATAATAGAATAGAGACAGTAGATCTAGCTGGTCTGTCATAATATAATAGAGACAGTAGATCTAGCTGGTCTGTCATACTATAATAGAGACAGTAGATCTAGCTGGTCTGTCATAATATAATAGAGACAGTAGATCTAGCTGGTCTGTCATAATATAATAGAGATTGTAGTTTAACTGGTCTGTCATAATATAATAGAGACAGTAGATCTTGCTGGTCTGTCATAATATAATAGAGACGGTAGATCTACCTGGTCTGTCATAGTATAATAGAAACAGTAGATCTAGCTGGTCTGTCATAATACAATAGACACAGTAGATCTAGCTGGTCTGTCATAATATAATAGAGACAGTATATCTACCTGGTCTGTCATAATATAATAGAGACAGTAGATCTAGCTGGTCTGTCATATTATAATAGAGACAGTAGATCTAGCTGGTCAGTCATAATATAATAGAGATAGTAGATCTACCTGGTCTGTCATAATACAATAGAGACAATAGATCTACCTGGTCTGTCATAATATAATAGAGACAGTAGATCTAGCTGGTCTGTCATATTATAATAGAGGCAGTAGATCTACCTGGTCTGTCATAGTATAATAGAAACAGTAGATCTAGCTGGTCTGTCATAATACAATAGACACAGTAGATCTAGCTGGTCTGTCATATAATAGAGACAGTAGATCTACCTGGTCTGTCATAGTATAATAGAAACAGTAGATCTAGCTGGTCTGTCATAATACAATAGAGACAGTAGATATACCTGGTCTGTCATAGTATAATAGAAACAGTAGATCTAGCTGGTCTGTCATAATATAATAGAGTAAGTAGATCTACCTGGTCTGTCATAGTATAATAGAGACAGTAGATCTAGATGGTCTGTCATAGTACAATAGAGATATAGAGACAGTAGATCTAGCTGGTCTGTCATAATATAACAGAGACAGTAGATCTAGCTGGTCTGTCAAAATATAATAGAGACAGTAGATCTAGCTGGTCTGTCATAATATAATAGAGACAGTAGATCTACCTGGGCTGTCATACTATAATAGAGACAGTAGATCTAGCTGGTCTGTCATAATATAATAGAGACAGTAGATCTAGCTGGTCTGTCATAAAATAATAGAGACTGTAGTTTAACCTGGTCTGTCATAATAGAATAGAGACAGTAGATCTTGCTGGTCTGTCATAATATAATAGAGACGGTAGATCTACCTGGTCTGTCATAGTATAATAGAAACAGTAGATCTAGCTGGTCTGTCATAATAGAATAGAGACAGTAGATCTTGCTGGTCTGTCATAATATAATAGAGACAGTAGATCTACCTGGTCTGTCATAGTATAATAGAAACAGTAGATCTAGTTGGTTTGTCATAATACAATAGAGACAGTAGATCTAGCTGGTCTGTCATAGTATAATAGAAACAGTAGATTTAGCTGGTCTGTCATAATACAATAGAGACAGTAGATCTAGCTGGTCTGTCATAATATAATAGAGACAGTAGATCTACCTGGTCTGTCATAGTATAATAGAGACAGTAGATCTAGATGGTCTGTCATAGTACAATAGAGATATAGAGACAGTAGATCCAGCTGGTCTGTCATAATATAATAGAGACAGTGTATCTACCAGGTCTGTCATAATATAACAGAGACAGTAGATCTAGCTGGTCTGTCATAATATAACAGAGACAGTAGATCTACCTGGTATGTCAAAATATAATAGAGACAGTAGATCTAGCTGGTCTGTCATAATATAATAGAGACAGTAGATCTAGCTGGTCTGTCATATTATAATAGAGACAGTAGATCTACCTGGTCTGTCATAGTATAATAGAAACAGTAGATCTAGCTGGTCTGTCATAATACAATAGAGACAGTAGATCTAGCTGGTCTGTCATAATATAATAGAGACAGTAGATCTACCTGGTCTGTCATAGTATAATAGAAACAGTAGATCTAGCTGGTCTGTCATAATACAATAGAGACAGTAGATCTACCTGGTCTGTCATAGTATAATAGAAACAGTAGATCTAGCTGGTCTGTCATAATATAATAGAGTAAGTAGATCTACCTGGTCTGTCATAGTATAATAGAGACAGTAGATCTAGATGGTCTGTCATAGTACAATAGAGATATAGAGACAGTAGATCTACCAGGTCTGTCATAATATAACAGAGACAGTAGATCTAGCTGGTATGTCAAAATATAATAGAGACAGTAGATCTAGCTGGTCTGTCATAATATAATAGAGACAGTAGATCTACCTGGTCTGTCATACTATAATAGAGACAGTAGATCTAGCTGGTCTGTCATAATATAATAGAGACAGTAGATCTAGCTGGTCTGTCATAATATAATAGAGATTGTAGTTTAACCTGGTCTGTCATAATAGAATAGAGACAGTAGATCTTGCTGGTCTGTCATAATATAATAGAGACGGTAGATCTACCTGGTCTGTCATAGTATAATAGAAACAGTAGATCTAGCTGGTCTGTCATAATACAATAGACACAGTAGATCTAGCTGGTCTGTCATAATATAATAGAGACAGTATATCTACCTGGTCTGTCATAATATAATAGAGACAGTAGATCTAGCTGGTCTGTCATATTATAATAGAGACAGTAGATCTACCTGGTCTGTCATAGTATAATAGAAACAGTAGATCTAGCTGGTTTGTCATAATACAATAGAGACAGTAGATCTAGCTGGTCTGTCATAGTATAATAGAAACAGTAGATTTAGCTGGTCTGTCATAATACAATAGAGACAGTAGATCTAGCTGGTCTGTCATAATATAATAGAGACAGTAGATCTACCTGGTCTGTCATAGTATAATAGAGACAGTAGATCTAGATGGTCTGTCATAGTACAATAGAGATATAGAGACAGTAGATCTAGCTGGTCTGTCATAATATAATAGAGACAGTAGATCTAGCTGGTCTGTCATAATATAATAGAGACAGTAGATCTAGCTGGTCTGTCATAATATAATAGAGATTGTAGTTTAACCTGGTCTGTCATAATAGAATAGAGACAGTAGATCTAGCTGGTCTGTCATAATATAATAGAGACAGTATATCTACCTGGTCTGTCATAATATAATAGAGACAGCAGATCTAGCTAGTCTGTCATAATACAATAAAGACAGTAGATCTACCTGGTCTGTCATAGTATAATAGAGACAGTAGATCAAGCTGGTCTGTCATAATATAATAGAGACAGTAGATCTAGCTGGTCTGTCAAAATATAATAGAGACAGTAGATCTAGCTGGTCTGTCATAATATAATAGGGACAGTAGATCTAGCTGGTCTGTCATAATATAATAGAGACAGTAGATCTAGCTGGTCTGTCATAATATAATAGAGACAGTAGATCAAGCTGGTC
>NW_026282460.1:0-512 GCF_023373465.1 Oncorhynchus keta | reverse complement strand
CCACTACAGCTAACATATTTATTTATGTATGTGATCTATGTAAATAAATAAATATATCACACCTGTAAAACTGTGAAGGACTATAGGTGGAGGCCTACCCATTTCCCAGGAGCATTGTAAAAAGTGGATTTGGGTACAGTGCTTATTTCCCCTAATATCTTTGAAGATTACACCTAAAATAATTAGGCCTACTTCTTTCTACTGCTGATCTGAGACCATTAGGGTTAATCATTACAGATATAAATGCAATATATGGAGTAGAAAAGATTGCCTGCCCACCAACTTGATAAGAATCAACATATGTTCTAATAATAATAATAATAATAATATATTCCATTTAGCAGACGCTTTTATCCAAAGCGACTTACAGTCATGTGTGCATACATTCTACGTATGGGTGGTCCCGGGAATCGAACCCACTACCCTGGCGTTACAAGCGCCATGCTCTACCAACTGAGCTACAGAAGGACCACGTGAGTGTCTCTCTTGATCCTAGGTCCTGGCAGAGTTGT
>NW_026282459.1:0-2242 GCF_023373465.1 Oncorhynchus keta | reverse complement strand
TTTTATTTTATTTTATTTCACCTTTATTTAACCAGGTAGGCTAGTTGAGAACAAGTTCTCATTTGCAACTGCGACCTGGCCAAGATAAAGCATAGCAGTGTGAACAGACAACACAGAGTTACACATGGAGTAAACAATTTAGCAAGTCAATAACACAGTAGAAAAAATGGGCAGTCTATATACAATGTGTGCAAAAGGCATGAGGAGGTAGGCGAATAATACAATTTTGCAGATTAACACTGGTGATAAATGATCAGATGGGCATGTACAGGTAGAGATATTGGTGTGCAAAAGAGCAGAAAAGTAAATAAATAAAACAGTATAAAAACAGTATGGGAATGAGGTAGGTGAAAAAGGGTGAGCTATTTACCAATAGACTATGTACAGCTGCAGCGATCGGTTAGCTGCTCGGATAGCTGATGTTTGAAGTTGGTGAGGGAGATAAAAGTCTCCAACTTCAGCGATTTTTGCAATTCGCTCCAGTCACAGGCAGCAGAGTACTGGAACGAAAGGCGGCCAAATGAGGTGTTGGCTTTAGGGATGATCAGTGAGATACACCTGCTGGAGCGCGTGCTACGGATGGGTGTTGCCATCGTGACCAGTGAACTGAGATAAGGCGGAGCTTTACCTAGCATGGACTTGTAGATGACCTGAGCCAGTGGGTCTGGCGACGAATATGTAGTGAGGGCCAGCCGACTAGAGCATACAAGTCGCAGTGGTGGGTGGTATAAGGTGCTTTAGTGACAAAACGGATGGCACTGTGATAGACTGCATCCAGTTTGCTGAGTAGAGTGTTGGAAGCCATTTTGTAGATGACATCGCCGAAGTCGAGGATCGGTAGGATAGTCAGTTTTACTAGGGTAAGCTTGGCAGCGTGAGTGAAGGAGGCTTTGTTGCGGAATAGAAAGCCGACTCTGGATTTGATTTTTGATTGGAGATGTTTGATGAGTCTGGAAGGAGAGTTTGCAGTCTAGCCAGACACCTAGGTACTTATAGATGTCCACATATTCAAGGTTGGAACCATCCAGGGTGGTGATGCTAGTCGGGCATGCGGGTGCAGGCAGCGATCGGTTGAAAAGCATGCATTTGGTTTTACTCGCTTAGGAGCAGTTGGAGGCCACGGAAGGAGTGCTGTATGGCATTGAAGCTCGTTTGAGGTTTGATAGCACAGTGTCCAATGACGGGCCGAAAGTATATAGAATGGTGTCGTCTGCGTAGAGGTGGATCAGGGAATCGCCCGCAGCAAGAGCAACATCATTGATATATACAGAGAAAAGAGTCGGCCCGAGAATTGAACCCTGTGGCACCCCCATAGAGACTGCCAGAGGACCGGACAGCATGCCCTCTGATTTGACACACTGAACTCTGTCTGCAAAGTAATTGGTGAACCAGGCAAGGCAGTCATCCGAAAAACCGAGGCTGTTGAGTCTGCCGATAAGAATTTGGTGATTGACAGAGTCGAAAGCCTTGGCGAGGTCGATGAAGACGGCTGCACAGTACTGTCTTTTATCGATGGCGGTTATGATATCATTTAGTACCTTGAGTGTGGCTGAGGTGCACCCGTGACCGGCTCGAAACCAGATTGCACAGCGGAGAAGGTACGGTGGGATTCGAGATGGTCAGTGACCTGTTTGTTGACTTGGCTTTCGAAGACCTTAGATAGGCAGGGCAGGATGGATATAGGTCTATAGCAGTTTGGGTCCAGGGTGTCTCCCCTTTGAAGAGGGGGATGACTGCGGCAGCTTTCCAATCCTTGGGGATCTCAGACGATATGAAAGAGAGGTTGAACAGGCTGGTAATAGGGGTTGCGACAATGGCGGCAGATAGTTTCAGAAATAGCGGGTCCAGATTATCAAGCCCAGCTGATTTGTACGGGTCCAGGTTTTGCAGCTCTTTCAGAACATCTGCTATCTGGATTTGGGTAAAGGAGAACCTGGAGAGGCTTGGGTGAGGAACTACGGGGGGGCGGAGCTGTTGGCCGAGGTTGGAGTAGCCAGGCGGAAGGCATGGCCAGCCGTTGAGAAGTGCTTATTGAAGTTTTCGATAATCATGGATTTATCGGTGGAGACCGTGTTTCCTAGCCTCAGTGCAGTGGGCAGCTGGGAGGAGGTGCTCTTGTTCTCCATGGACTTCACAGTGTCCCAGAACTTTTTGGAGTTGGAGCTACAGGATGCAAACTTCTGCCTGAAGAAGCTGGCCTTAGCTTTCCTGGACTGACTGCGTGTGGTTGGTTCCGATGACT
>NW_026282458.1:77500-82696 GCF_023373465.1 Oncorhynchus keta | reverse complement strand
TCTCCCTCTCATTACCCTCCCCCCTCACATTCTCCTCTGCCCCCTCCCCTCTCATTACCCCTCTGTCCCCCCCCTCCCTCTCCCTCTCATTACCCTCCCCTCACATTCTCCCTCTGCCCCTCCCCTCTCATTACCCCTCTGTCCCCCCCTCCCTCCCCCTCCCTCTCATTACCTCCCCCCCCCTCACATTCTCCCTCTGCCCCCTCCCCTCTCATTACCCCTCTGTCCCCCCCCCCTCCTCTCTCCTCCCCCCTCCATTCTCCCTCTGCCCTCTCATTACCCCTCCCCCTCCTCTCCCTCTCATTACATTCTCCCTCTGCCCCTCCCCCTCTCATTACCCCTCTGCCCCCCCTCCCCTCCTCTGTCCCCTCTCATTCCCCCTCTGTCCCCCAGATATAATCTAGTGAACAGGAGGTGATTGTATTTCCCCCTTCAGCAGTAATCTCCCTCCTATTCCCCACTCATTGTTCCCTCTGTCCCCCCCCAGGATATAATCGCTACCCCCTCCTGGCAGTGGAGGACGTTGCTTGGCAGTGGAGAACGTTCAGCCCCCGTCCTGGCAGTGGAGGACGTGTTCAGCCCTGGCAGTGGAGGACGTTGCTAACCCCCCTCCTGGCAGTGGAGGCCGTTGCTACCCCCCCTCCTGGCAGTGGAGGGCGTTGCTACCCCCTCCTGGCAGTGGAGGACGTTGCTACCCCCCCTCCTGGCAGTGGAGGACGTTGCTACCCCCCTCCTGGCAGTGGAGGACGTTGCTAACCCCCTCGTTGCTACCAAAACTGAAATGGGATCTCCTGAAACAGAAAGGATGTTGCCATGGAAAGATGGCGTAAGGGTTGTCCACGCTCCTGAGCTGCCATGCATTAATGAATAGGATATTTCTTCTGAAAGATCATTTGTGTTTGGTGTAGCTCATAGGGACCCGGCCAGATGGTTGTGTGTGTGTGTGTGTGTGGCTCAGAGGGACCCGGCCAGATGGTTTCCATGATCGACCATCTGACCCTCGGCTGGAGCACACATCACCTACACATTACTTAATTATCTCTCTCTCTCTCTCTCTCTCTCTCTCTCTCTCTCTCTCTCTCTCTCTCTCTCTCTCTCTCTCTCTCTCTCTCTCTCTCTCTCTCTCTCTCTGTCTCTCTCTGTGTCTCTCTCTCTCTCTCTCTCTCTCTCTCTCTCTCTCTCTCTCTCTGTCTGTGTCTCTCTCTCTCTCTCTCTCTCTCTCTCTCTCTCTCTCTGTGTGTCTGCCTCTCTCTCTCTCTCTCTCTCTCTCTCTCTCTCTCTCTCTCTCTCTGTCTCTCTCTGTGTGTCTCTCTCTCTCTCTCTGTGTCTCTCTCTCTGTCTCTCTCTCTCTGTCTCTCTCTCTCTCTCTCTCTGTCTCTCTCTCGTACTCTCTCTCTCTCTGTCTCTCTCCCTATCTCTCTGTCTCTCTCCCTATCTCTCTGTCTCTCTGTCTCTCTCTTGTACTCTCTCTCTCTCTCTCTCTGTCTCTCTCTCTCTCTCTCCCCCTCTCCTGTCAGATGTCAGTATTGTGATATCATCACAGCGTTCATCACGGTGTAAATCAGTGCTTCCCTGGATGACTGAAGTTTAAATTAATTCAGTAAATGTAAAATAATCAGAATAATTGTTCTTGTCCTGTGAGGCTGGGGTTGTGGTAAGGGGTGTATCATTTTAAGGTAGAAGTCAAACATGAGACCCTACGGTCTTTTTTCTCTATTTAAGACCCCATCGATCTCCGTGGCAGCAATAGGAAACTACAACAAGTGTTGATGTTGGGGCACTGGGAGGGAGAGATGAGGGGGAAGAGGAAGAGGGGGGAGGGAGGGAGAGATGGAGGAGGAAGAGGGAGGGAGAGAGATGGAAGGAAGAGGGAGGGGGAGGGGAGGGAGGGAGAGATGGAAGAGGAAGAGGGAGGGAGAGATGGAGGAGGAAGAGGGGGAGGGAGGGAGAGATGGAGGAGGAAGAGGGAGGGAGAGATGGAGGAGGAAGAGGGAGGGGGAGGGGAGGGGGGAGGGGAAGAGGAAGAGGGGGAAGGGAGGAAGGAGGGGAGAGGGGGAGGGAGGGAGAGATGGAGGAGGAAGAGGGGGAGGGAGGGAGAGATGGAGGAGGAAGAGGGGGGGGAGGGAGGGGAGGAGGAAGAGGGAGGGGGTGGGAGGAGAGAGGAAGAGGGGGAGGGAGGGAGAGATGGAGGAGGAAGAGGGGGAGGGAGGGAGAGATGGAGGAGGAAGAGGGAGGGGGTGTGGGAGGGAGAGATGGAAGAGGGGGAGGGAGGGAGAGATGGAAGAGGGGGAGGGAGGGAGAGATGGAGGAGGAAGAGGGGGGATGGTCATCCCTACTGCCTCTGATCTGGAGGACTCACTAAACAGAGAACATCCCTGGTCATCCCTACTGCCTCTGATCTGGAGGACTCACTAAACAGAGAACATCCCTGGTCATCCCTACTGCCTCTGATCTGGAGGACTCACTAAACAGAGAACATCCCTGGTCATCCCTACTGCCTCTGATCTGGAGGACTCACTAAACAGAGAACATCCCTGGTCATCCCTACTGCCTCTGATCTGGAGGACTCACTAAACAGAGAACATCCCTGGTCATCCCTACTGCCTCTGATCTGGAGGACTCACTAAACAGAGAACATCCCTGGTCATCCCTACTGTCTCTGATCTGGAGGACTCACTAAACAGAGAACATCCCTGGTCATCCCTACTGCCTCTGGTCTGGAGGACTCACTAAACAGAGAACATCCCTGGTCATCCCTACTGCCTCTGGTCTGGAGGACTCACTAAACAGGGAACATCCCTGGTCATCCCTACTGCCTCTGGTCTGGAGGACTCACTAAACAGAGAACATCCCTGGTCATCCCTACTGCCTCTGGTCTGGAGGACTCACTAAACAGAGACCATCCCTGGTCATCCCTACCTCCTCTGATCTGGAGGACTCACTAAACAGAGAACATCCCTGGTCATCCCTACTGCCTCTGATCTGGAGGACTCACTAAACAGAGAACATCCCTGGTGTCTGAGTGATGGAGGGTTCCCTGGCTGTCTAAAAACTAAAATGGTGCTTAATATAATTTTTAAAAATGGTTTTATACTTTTACTTTTATTTTGTACGTCAGTATATTTCAGCAGTTACATTTACTTTGATACTTAAGTATATTTAAAACCAAATACTTTTAGACTTTTACTCAAGTAGTATTTTACTGGGTGACTTTCACTGTTACTTGGGTCATTTTCTATTAAGTTATCTTTACTTTTACTCAAGTATGACAATTGGGGACTTTCTCCACAACTCCCGGTTACATACTTGCTGATCAGTAACAGTAGTTGTCTGTTTATTGAGTGAGAGGATGAAGGGGTGAGGGAGGGAGAGATGGGGGGGCTTGTCTGGTATCTGTTCTGGGTCCTGGAGTCCTGGGGATGACTATGGAGAGACACACCTCTCACTGAGGAAGGCCTGGAGAGGCAGGGGGGAGTCAGGGGGGTGATTGAGTGAGGCTGGGGAGGTGGAGAGGCCGGCCACACACTGGAAAGCCAGATTTTGGATCAATAATCGTGGCGATCAAAGCTGTAATTACGTCTCTGTGGTGAAACCAAACAGCCTGCAGAAATAAACAGCCTTCATGTCACCTACAGGCTTTATTTTCCCCCCAGATATCCACCCTGAGACACACCGCGCCTGTCAGCTACTGTAAGCAGTGGGGCTGGAATGATGCTAGCTAGCTGTTATAGGGAGACTGGAGTCCTGCTAGCTGGCTGTTATAGGGAGGCTGGAGTTCTGCTAGCTAGGACCTGGCTATTATAGGGAGGCTGTAGCCCTGGTAGCTAGCTGTTATAGGGAGGCTGTAGTCCTGCTAGCTCGCTGTTATAGGGAGGCTGGAGTCCTGCTAGCTGGCTGTTATAGGGAGGCTGGAGTCCTGCTAGCTGGCTGTTATAGGGAGGCTGGGGTCCTGCTAGCTAGGACCTGGCTGTTATAGGGAGGCTGGAGTCCTGCTAGCTAGCTGTTATAGGGAGGCTGGAGTCCTTCTAGCTAGCTGTTATAGGGAGGCTGGAGTCCTTCTAGCTAGCTGTTATAGGGAGGCTGGAGTCCTGCTAGCTGGCTGTTATAGGGAGGCTGGAGTCCTGCTAGCTGGCTGTTATAGGGAGGCTGGGGTCCTGCTAGCTGGCTGTTATAGAGAGGCTGGAGTCCTTCTAGCTAGCTGTTATAGGGAGTCTGGAGTCCTGCTAGCTGGCTGTTATAGAGAGGCTGGAGTCCTGCTAGCTAGGACCTGGCTGTTATAGGGAGGCTGGAGTCCTGCTAGCTGGCTGTTATAGAGAGGCTGGAGTCCTGCTCGCTGGCTGTTATAGGGAGGCTGGAGTCCTGCTTGCTAGGACCTGGCTATAACACTACCACTACCCCAGTCTAACCCTAACTATAACACTACCACTACCCCAGTCTAACCCTAACTATAACACTACCACTACCCCAGTCTAACCCTAACTATAACACTACCCTAGTCTAACCCTAACTATAACACTACCCCAGTCTAACCCTAACTATAACACAACCACTACCCCAGTCTAACCCTAACTATAACACTACCACTACCCCAGTCTAACCCTAACTATAACACTACCACTACCCCAGTCTATCCCTAACACTACCACTACCCCAGTCTAACCCTAACTATAACACTACCACTACCCCAGTCTAACCCTAACTATAACACTACCACTACCCCAGTCTAACCCTAACTATAACACTACCCCAGTCTAACCCTAACTATAACACTACCACTACCCCAGTCTAACCCTAACTATAACACTACCACTACCCCAGTCTATCCCTAACACTACCACTACCCCAGTCTAACCCTAACTATAACACTACCACTACCCCAGTCTAACCCTAACTATAACACTACCACTACCCCAGTCTAACCCTAACTATAACACTACCACTACCCCAGTCTAACCCTAACTATAACACTACCACTACCCCAGTCTAACCCTAACTATAACACTACCACTACCCCAGTCTAACCCTAACTATAACACTACCACTACCCCAGTCTAACCCTAACTATAACACTACCACTACCCCAGTCTAACCCTAACTATAACACTACCACTACCCCAGTCTATCCCTAACTACCACTACCCCAGTCTAACTATAACACTTCCACTACCCCAGTCTAACCCTAACTATAACACTACC
>NW_026282458.1:67500-72500 GCF_023373465.1 Oncorhynchus keta | reverse complement strand
TTAGATTAAACCTTCAGATTAAAACCATCCAGCCTTTAATTAAACCATCAGATTAAACCATCCAGTCTTCAGATTAAACCATCCAGCCTTTAGATTAAACCATCCAGCCTTTAGATTAAACCTTCAGATTAAATCATCCAGCCTTCAGATTAAACCATCCAGCCTTCAATTTAAACCATCCAGCCTTTAGATTAAACCATCCAGCCTTTAGATTAAACCATCCAGCCTTCAGATTAAACCATCCAGCCTTCAATTTAAACCATCCAGCCTTTAGATTAAACCCTCCAGCCTTTAGATTAAACCATCCAGCCTTTAGATTAAACCATCCAGCCTTCAGATTAAACCTTCCAGCCTTTAGATTAAACCATCCAGCCTTTAGATTAAACCAGCCTTTAGATTAAACCATCCAGCCTTTAGATTAAACCATCCAGCCTTCAGATTAAACCTTCCTTTAGATTAAACCATCCAGCCTTTAGATTAAACCATCCAGCCTTTAGATTAAACCATCCAGCCTTCAGATTAAACCATCCAGCCTTCAGATTAAACCATCCAGCCTTCAGATTAAACCATCCAGCCTTTAGATTAAATCCAACCATTAAACCATCCAGCCTTCAGATTAAACCTTCCAGCCTTTAGAAAACCATCCAGCCTTCAGATTAAACCCTCCAGCCTTCAGATTAAACCATCCAGCCTTTAGATTAAACCATCCAGCCTTCAGATTAAACCATCCAGCCTTTAGATTAAACCATCCAGCCTTCAGATTAAACCATCCAGCCTTCAGATGAAACCATCAGATTAAACCTTCAGATTAAACCATCCAGCCTTTAGATTAAACCATCCAGCCTTCAGATTAAACCATCCAGCCTTTAGATTAAACCATCCAGCCTTCAGATTAAACCATCAGATTAAACCTTCAGATTAAACCATCCAGCCTTTAGATTAAACCATCCAGCCTTCAGATTAAACCCTCCAGCCTTCAGATTAAACCTTCAGATTTAACCTTCAGATTAAACCATCCAGCCTTTAGATTAAACCATCCAGCCTTCAGATTAAACCATCCAGCCTTTAGATTAAACCATCCAGCCTTCAGATTAAACCTTCAGATTAAACCTTCAGATTAAACCATCCAGCCTTTAGATTAAACCATCCAGCCTTCAGATTAAACCATCCAGCCTTCAGATTAAACCATACAGCCTTAAACCTTCAGATTAAACCATCCAGTCTTTAGATTAAACCATCCAGCCTTCAGATTAAACCAGATTAAACCATCCAGCCTTTAGATTAAACCATCCAGCCTTCAGATTAAACCTTCAGATTAAACCATCCAGCCTTTATATTAAACCATCCAGCCTTCAGATTAAACCATCCAGCCTTTAGATTAAACCATCCAGCCTTTAGATTAAACCATCCAGCCTTCAGATTAAACCTTCAGATTAAACCTTCAGATTAAACCATACAGCAGATTAAACCGCATTAATACAATACAGACTTTAAACTGTACACTGGTTTTTATTCTGCTTCCTTTTCAGCTGTAGAAAAACCGGCCTTGTTGGACACAGATCCTGATGTACAGGACAGATAAACCATCCTGGTGTACTGGCTCGGTCATAACATTAAACAGGACAGATAAACCATCCTGGTGTACTGGCTCGGTCATAACACTAAACAGGACAGGACAGATAAACCATCCTGGTGTACTGGCTCGGTCATAACATTAAACAGGACAGGACAGATAAACCATCCTGGTGTACTGGCTCGGTCATAACATTAAACAGGACAGATAAACCATCCTGGTGTACTGGCTCGGTCATAACATTAAACAGGACAGGACAGATAAACCATCCTGGTGTACTGGCTCGGTCATAACATTAAACAGGACAGGACAGATAAACCATCCTGGTGTACTGGCTCGGTCATAACATTAAACAGTACTGGACAGATAAACCATCCTGGTGTACTGGCTCGGTCATAACATTAAACAGGACAGATAAACCATCCTGGTGTACTGGCTCGGTCATAACATTAAACAGGACAGGTAAACCATCCTGGTGTACTGGCTCGGTCATAACACTAAACAGGACAGTAATATTGAACAGTACTGGACACAGCCTCTCCTACAGGGAGAGAGGAGGGACACATATTTAAAACAGTAGAATTGAAACAGGGTCCAGTCTACCTGTGTGACTCCAAAAGGACTGTCTGATTGGCTGGCCAGGAGAACTGAGAACTGACATGATCTCCATATTTAGAACTCTGTGTTGTCAGGCCAACCCAGGGAAACAGAGAAAGACAGGCAGTCATTTCACCCCAGGACAATCACACTAGGAACTAAAGCTGGGTCTGTAGCTGGCTGGTTGGTGGGCCACTGTGGAGGTCACTAGATCAACACACTAGGAACTAAAGCTGGGTCTGTAGCTGGCTGGCTGGTGGGCCACTGTGGAGAGTGTAACTAGATCAACACACTAGGAACTAAAGCTGGGTCTGTAGCTGGCTGGCTGGTGGGCCACTGTAGAGGTCACTAGATCAACACACTAGGAACTAAAGCTGGGTCTGTAGCTGGCTGGCTGGTGGGCCACTGTAGAGGTAACTAGATCAACACACTAGGAACTAAAGCTGGGTCTGTAGCTGGCTGGTTAGTGGGCCACTGTAGAGGTAACTAGATCAGCACACTAGGATCTAAAGCTGGGTCTGTAGCTGGCTGGTTGGTGGGCCACTGTGGAGGAGTGGAGGTAACTAGATCAGCACACTAGGATCTAAAGCTGGGTCTGTAGCTGGCTGGTTAGTGGGCCACTGTAGAGGTAACTAGATCAGCACACTAGGATCTAAAGCTGGGTCTGTAGCTGGCTGGTTGGTGGGCCACTGTGGAGGTCAGGTTATTAGATCAACACACTAGGATCTAAAGCTGGGTCTGTAGCTGGCTGGTTGGTGGGCCACTGTGGAGGAGTGGAGGTACTAGATCAAGCACACTAGGAACTAAAGCTGGGTCTGTAGCTGGCTGGCTGGTGGGCCACTGTGGAGGTAACTATATCAACACACAAGGAACTAAAGCTGGGTCTGTAGCTGGCTGGTTGGTGGGCCACTGTGGAGGAGTGGAGGTAACTAGATCAACACACTAGGATCTAAAGCTGGGTCTGTAGCTGGCTGGTTGGTGGGTCACTGTGGAGGAGTGGAGGTTACTAGATCAACACACTAGGAACTAAAGCTGGGTCTGTAGCTGGCTGGTTGGTGGGCCACTGTGAAGGTCACTAGATCAACACACTAGGAACTAAAGCTGGGTCTGTAGCTGGCTGGCTGGTGGGCCACTGTGGTCACTAGATCAACACACTAGGAACTAAAGCTGGGTCTGTAGCTGGCTGGCTGGTGGGCCACTGTGGAGGAGTGGAGGTTATTAGATCAACACACAGCAGTGGGCTGGGGAACTAGGAGAGAAGAGGGCAGTTTCAGCTCTCTGTTTAAGGGGGGTGTTAATTCAGGTGTCTTGGCTGGAAGCCAGGCTGGCCTTTTATTGGTCATTGACTGTACAATCACAGGGGAGAATATAGCTGTGTGGTGTGTGTAGCTGTGTGTGTGTGGTGTGTGTGGGCCACTGTGTGTGTGTGTGTATATGTGTGTGTGTGTGTGTGTGTGTGTGTGTGTGTCTAAACCAGCATAAAGGGATGGGTCTGGTGTGTTTTCCAGAGACTTCCAGGTTGAAATGAAGAAATGTTTTAGTTTCTGTTCTAGTTCAGAAAGTTTTCAATAGAGTCTGTTTAGGTTATGATGATGCTACCGGCAACACGCACGCAGACAGACAGACAGACAGACAGACAGACATTCCTCCCTATAGACCTGGTGTTAGTCAGTCCTTCCTAGACCTGGTGTTAGTCAGTCCTTCCTATAGACCTGGTGTTAGTCAGTCCTTCCTTTAGACCTGGTGTTAGTCAGTCCTTCCTATAGACCTGGTGTTAGTCAGTCCTTCCTATAGACCTGGTGTTAGTCAGTCCTTTCTATAGACCTGGTGTTAGTCAGTCCTTCCTATAGACCTGGTGTTAGTCAGTCCTTCCTATAGACCTGGTGTTAGTCAGTCCTTCCTATAGACCTGGTGTTAGTCAGTCCTTCCTATAGACCTGGTGTTAATCGGTCCTTCCTATAGACCTGGTGTTAGTCGGTCCTTCCTATAGACCTGGTGTTAGTTCCTTCCTATAGACCTGGTGTTAGTCTCCTTCCTATAGACCTGGTGTTAGTGGTCCTTCCTATAGACCTGGTGTTAGTCGGTCCTTCCTATAGACCTGGTGTTAGTCGGTCCTTCCTATAGACCTGGTGTTAGTCGGTCCTTCCTATAGACCTGGTGTTGTGGTCCTTCCTATAGACCTGGTGTTAGTCGGTCCTTCCTATAGACCTGGTGTTAGTCGGTCCTTCCTATAGACCTGGTGTTAGTCGGTCCTTCCTATAGACCTGGTGTTAGTCGGTCCTTCCTATAGACCTGGTGTTAGTCGGCCCTTCCTATAGACCTGGTGTTAGTCGGTCCTTCCTATAGACCTGGTGTTAGTCGGTCCTTCCTATAGACCTGGTGTTAGTCGGTCCTTCCTATAGACCTGGTGTTAGTCGGTCCTTCCTATAGACCTGGTGTTAATCGGTCCTTCCTATAGACCTGGTGTTAGTCGGTCCTTCCTATAGACCTGGTGTTAGTCGGTCCTTCCTATAGACCTGGTGTTAGTCGGTCCTTCCTATAGACCTGGTGTTAGTCAATATAGACCTGGTGTTAGTCCTGGTGTTAGTCGGTCCTTCCTATAGACCTGGTGTTAATCGGTCCTTCCTATAGACCTGGTGTTAATCGGTCCTTCCTATAGACCTGGTGTTAGTCAGTCCTTCCTATAGACCTGGTGTTAGTCAGTCCTTCCTATAGACCTGGTGTTAATCAGTCCTTCCTATAGACCTGGTGTTAGTCAGTCCTTCCTATAGACCTGGTGTTAGTCAGTCCTTCCTATAGACCTGGTGTTAGTCAGTCCTTCCTATAGACC
>NW_026282458.1:47500-62500 GCF_023373465.1 Oncorhynchus keta | reverse complement strand
TCTCTCTGACTCTCTCTCTCTCTATGACTCTCTCTGACTCTTCCCCCCCCTTCATTAACAGCACAACCTCAGGGAGACCCAGGAGCATGTCCTGGTCTCCAGGGTGACTTGGGGGCTGAGGGAGTCCTACCTGTTAGTTCTAGTCCTACCTGTTAGTTATAGTCCTACCTGTTAGTTTTTTTAATTTATTTTTATTTCACCTTTATTTAACCAGGTAGGCTAGTTGAGAACAAGTTCTCATTTGCAACTGCGACCTGGCCAAGATAAAGCATAGCAGTGTGAACAGACAACACAGAGTTACACATGGAGTAAAACAATTAGCAAGTCAATAACACAGTAGAACAAAAAAATGGGCAGTCTATATACAATGTGTGCAAAAGGCATGAGGAGGTAGGCGAATAATACAATTTTGCAGATTGACACTGGAGTGATAAATGATAGGTAGAGATATTGGTGTGCAAAAGAGCAGAAAAGTAAATAAATAAAAACAGTATAAAAAACAGTATGGGAATGAGGTAGGTGAAAAAGGGTGAGCTATTTACCTATAGACTATGTACAGCTGCAGCGATCGGTTAGCTGCTCGGATAGCTGATGTTTGAAGTTGGAGAGGGAGATAAAAGTCTCCAACTGCGATTTTTGCAATTCTTCCAGTCACAGGCAGCAGAGTACTGGAACGAAAGGCCCAAATGAGGTGTTGGCTTTAGGGATGATCAGTGAGATACACCTGCTGGAGCGCGTGCCCTCGGATGGGTGTTGCCATCGTGACCAGTGAACTGAGATAAGGCGGAGCTTTACCTAGCATGGACTTGTAGATGACCTGGAGCCAGTGGGTCTGGCGACGAATATGTAGTGAGGGGCCAGCCGACTCCATACAAGTCGAGTGGTGGGTGGTATAAGGTGCTTTAGTGACAAAACGGATGGCACTGTGATAGACTGCATCCAGTTTGCTGAGTAGAGTGTTGGAAGCCATTTTGTAGATGACATCGCCGAAGTCGAGGATCGGTAGGATAGTCAGTTTTACTGGGTAAGCTTGGCAGCGTGAGTGAAGGAGGCTTTGTTGCGGAATAGAAAGCCGACTCTGGATTTGATTTTTGATTGGAGATGTTTGATGTGAGTCTGGAAGGAGAGTTTGCAGTCTAGCCAGACACCTCCACTTATAGATGTCCACATATTCAAGGTTGGAACCATCCAGGGTGGTGATGCTAGTCGGGCATGCGGGTGCAGGCAGCGATCGGTTGAAAAGCATGCATTTGGTTTTACTCGCGTTTAAGAGCAGTTGGAGGCCACGGAAGGAGTGCTGTATGGCATTGAAGCTCGTTTGGAGGTTGGATACCACAGTGTCCAATGACGGGCCGAAAGTATATAGAATGGTGTCACTGCGTGAGGTGGATCAGGGAATCCCCCAGCAAGAGCAACATCATTGATATATACAGAGAAAAGAGTCGGCCCGAGAATTGAACCCTGTGGCACCCCCATAGAGACTGCCAGAGGACCGGACAGCATGCCCTCTGATTTGACACACTGAACTCTGTCTGCAAAGTGACTGGTGAACCAGGCAAGGCAGTCATCCGAAAAACCGAGGCTGTTGAGTCTGCCGATAAGAATTTGGTGATTGACAGAGTGAAAGCCTTCCATGAGTGATGAAGACGGCTGCACAGTACTGTCTTTTATCGATGGCGGTTATGATATCATTTAGTACCTTGAGTGTGGCTGAGGTGCACCCGTGACCGGCTCGGAAACCAGATTGCACAGCGGAGAAGGTACGGTGGGATTCGAGATGGTCAGTGACCTGTTTGTTGACTTGGCTTTCGAAGACCTTAGATAGGCAGGGCAGGATGGATATAGGTCTATAGCAGTTTGGGTCCAGGGTGTCTCCCTAGTTCTAGTCCTACATGTTAGTCCTACCTGTTAGTCCTAGTCCTACCTGTTAGTTCTAGTCCTACATGTTAGTCCTACCTGTTAGTTCTAGTCCTACCTGTTAGTTATAGTCCTACCTGTTAGTTATAGTCCTACCTGTTAGTCATACCTGTTAGTCCTACCTGTTAGTCCTACCTGTTAGTTATAGTCCTACCTGTTAGTTATAGTCCTACCTGTTAGTCATACCTGTTAGTCCTACCTGTTAGTCATACCTGTTAGTTCTAGTCCTACATGTTAGTCTTACCTGTTAGTTCTACATGTTAGTTATAGTCCTACCTGTTAGTTATAGTCCTACCTGTTAGTTATAGTCCTACCTGTTAGTTATAGTACTACCTATAAGCCTACATGTTAGTCCTTGTCGTACCTATTCCTCCCCACACTCTGAATGTGGGAGATATTGACTGTGACAGAACCCTCCATGGTGACTGTGACTGAAACCCTCCATGGTGACTGTGACTGGACCCTCCATGGTGATTGTGACTGACCCCTCCATGGTGACTGAACCCTCCATGGTGATTGTGACTGAACCCTCCATGGTGACTGTGACTGAACCCTCCATGGTGACTGTGACTGACCCCTCCATGGTGACTGTGACTGACCCCTCCATGGTGACTGTGACTGACCCCTCCATGGTGACTGTGACTGAACCCTCCATGGTGACTGTGACTGACCCTCCATGGTGACTGTGACTGACCCTCCATGGTGACTGTGACTGACCCCCTCCATGGTGACTGTGACTGACCCCTCCATGGTGACTGTGACTGACCCCTCCATGGTGACTGTGACTGAACCCTCCATGGTGACTGTGACTGAACCCTCCATGGTGACTGTGACTGACCCCTCCATGGTGACTGTGACTGACCCCTCCATGGTGACTGTGACTGACCCCTCCATGGTGACTGTGACTGACCCCTCCATGGTGACTGTGACTGACCCCTCCATGGTGACTGTGACTGACCCCTCCATGGTGACTGTGACTGAAGCCTCCATGGTAAATGAAGCCCTCCATGGTGAATGTGGCTGAACCCTCCATGGTGACTGTGACTGAACCCTCCATGGTGAATGTGACTGAAACCCTCCATGGTGACTGAACCCTCCATGGTGACTGAACCCTCCGTGGTGACTGTGACTGAACCCTCCATGGTGACTGAACCCCCATGGTGACTGTGACTGAACCCCCATGGTGACTGTGACTGAACCCCCATGGTGACTCTGACTGAACCCTCCACGGTGACTGACTGAACCCTCCACGGTGACTGTGACTGAACCCTTCACGGTGACTGTGACTGACCCCTCCATGGTGACTGTGACTGACCCTCCACGGTGACTGTGACTGAAACCTTCCATGGTGACTGAACCCTCCATGGTGACTGTGACTGAACCCTCCACGGTGACTGTGACTGAAACCCTCCATGGTGACTGTGACTGAACCATCCACGGTGACTGTGACTGAAACCCTCCATGGTGACTGTGACTGAACCATCCACGGTGACTGTGACTGAACCCTCCACGGTGACTGTGACTGAAACCCTCCATGGTGACTGTGACTGAACCATCCACGGTGACTGTGACTGAACCCTCCACGGTGACTGTGACTGAACCCTCCACGGTGACTGTGACTGAACCCTCCATGGTGACTGTGAAGCCCTCCACGGTGACTGTGACTGAAACCTCCATGGTGACTGTGACTGAAACCCCCACGGTGACTGTGACTGATGCCCTCCATGGTGACTGTGAAGGCCTCCACGGTGACTGTGAAGCCCTCCATGGTGACTGTGAAGCCCTCCATGGTGACTGTGTCTGTGAAGCCCTCCATTGTAACTGTGACTGAACCCTCCATGGTGACTGAACCCTCCATTGTAACTGTGACTGAAACCCTCCATGGTGACTGTGAAGCCCTCCATTGTAACTGTGACTGAAACCCTCCATGGTGACTGTTCCAAGTCCTCCATGGTGACTGTGAAGTCCTCCATGGTGACTGTGAAGCCCTCCATTGTAACTGTGACTGAAACCCTCCATGGTGACTGTGAAGTCCTCCATTGTAACTGTGACTGAAACCCTCCATGGTGACTGTGAAGCCCTCCAGGGTGACTTTGAAGCCCTCCATTGTAACTGTGACCGAACCCTCCATGGTGACTGAAACCCTCCAGGGTGACTGTGAAGCCCTCCATGGTGACTGTGACTGAACCCTCCATGGTGACTGAAGCCCTCCATGGTGACTGTGAAGCCCTCCATGGTGACTGAAGCCCTCCATGGTGACTGTGAAGCCCTCCATTGTAACTGTGGGAACTGGGATTCCACCCTGTGTGTGTTTTCCCCCTGCCTCAGATTAGTGACCTAAACTACCTCACGCCGCACACAGGAAAAACACACATTTCCTTATTCATGATTGATCTGTGCTCGCCATAGACGGCCTCATGGGCAGTTACCGTGTGAGTTACCCAGTGAGTTACCCAGTGAGTTACCCAGTGAGTTACCCAGTGAGTTACCGCCGCGAGTTACCCAGTGAGTTACCCAGTGAGTTACCCAGTGAGTTACCCAGTGTTTATTTCTCAGGATTCTGTGGCTTTGAACTGTGTCCAACAAGAGAACAGCTTGACACAATGCGGAGAGGTTAGTTTTGTATGGGTCAGATTTAGGAGCGAAAGGGACATGTGCTTTTCCATTACACCAGTGTTGTCCTTCTGAGGAGGTTCACCCAGCCTTGTCGTGTCAACACTGAGACAGCACAGAGTTCATGGTCTGTTGAAGACTAAGTTACCCTGGTACAGAAACCCCCCTCACAGCTCCTCCCTGCTCCTCACAGTTCCTCCCTGCTCCTCACTGCTCCTCCCTGCTCCTCACTGCTCCTCACTGCTCCTCACTGCTCCTCATTGCTCCTCCTTGCTCCTCCCTGCTCCTCCCTGCTCCTCACTGCTCCTCCCTGCTCCTCCCTGGTCCTCATTGCTCCTTCCTGCTCCTCCCTGCTCCTCATTGCTCCTTCCTGCTCCTCCCTGCTCCTCATTGCTCCTTCCTGCTCCTCAAGCTGTTGGTGTGTTGTATGTATTAATTTGATGCACAGTTCTAATGGTGCACCATCTCTTCTTCTCTCTCCTCCTCTTCCTCTCTCTCCTTTTCTTCTCTCCTCCTCTTCTTCTCTCTCTCTCTCTTCCTCTCTCTCCTCTTCTTCTCTCCTCCCTCCTCTCTTCCTCTCTCTCCTCTTCCTCTCTCTCCTCTTCTTCTCTCCTCCTCTTCTTCTCTCTCTCTCCTCTTCCTCTCTCTCCTCTTCTTCTCTCCTCCTCTTCTTCTTCTCTCTCCTCCTCTTCTTATTCTCTCTCCTCCTCCAGTTGGATCTCCAGTCATGCTGTGTGTTCCTCCCCAACGACAGCCTCCCCTCTCCCAGCACCATTATCTGTGGAGACATCCCCGGTACTGTCCGTAGCTGGTACCACAACCAGGCCACCATGCCTGGGACTCTGGTAGTCTGCCTGCCCCATATCACTGTGCTGTCTGCTGGACACAAACACATGGAGCCCCTGCAGGACCTCCCCTTCATGGTGTCCAGGCCCATACTGGAAGAAGGTATGTTATTACACCTGTTATTACACCTGTTATTACACCTGTTATAGCAGGACCTATCCTTCATGGTGTCCAGGCCTATACTGGAGGAAGGTATGTTATTACACCTGTTATTACACCTGTTATTACACCTGTTATTACACCTGTTATTACACCTGTTATTACACCTGTTATTACACATGTTATAGCAGGACCTCTCCTTCATGGTGTCCAGGCCCATACTGGAGGAAGGTATGTTATTACACCTGTTATAACACCTGTTATAGGGACCTCTCCTTCATGGTGTCCAGGACCATACTGAAGGGAGGTTGTTATAACACCTGTTATAGCAGGACCAGACTGGAGGGAGGTGGTTATAACACCTGTTATAGCAGGATCAGACTGGAGGGTGGTGGTTATAACACCTGTTATAGCAGGACCAGGCTGGAGGGAGGTGGTTATAACACCTGTTATAGCAGGATCAGACTGGAGGGTGGTGGTTATAACACCTGTTATAGCAGGACCAGACTGGAGGGAGGTGGTTATAACACCTGTTATAGCAGGATCAGACTGGAGGGTGGTGGTTATAACACCTGTTATAGCAGGACCAGGCTGGAGGGAGGTGGTTATAACACCTGTTATAGCAGGATCAGACTGGAGGGTGGTGGTTATAACACCTGTTATAGCAGGATCAGACTGGAGGGTGGTGGTTATAACACCTGTTATAGCAGGACCAGACTGGAGGGAGGTGGTTATAACACCTGTTATAGCAGGATCAGACTGGAGGGTGGTGGTTATAACACCTGTTATAGCAGGACCAGACTGGAGGGAGGTGGTTATAACACCTGTTATAGCAGGATCAGACTGGAGGGTGGTGGTTATAACACCTGTTATAGCAGGACCAGGCTGGAGGGAGGTGGTTATAACACCTGTTATGGCAGGACCAGACTGGAGGGTGGTGGTTATAACACCTGTTATAGCAGGATCAGACTGGAGGGAGGTTGTTATAACACCTGTTATAGCAGGACCAGACTGGAGGGAGGTGGTTATAACACCTGTTATAGCAGGACCAGACTGGAGGGAGGTGGTTATAACACCTGTTATAGCAGGACCAGACTGGAGGGAGGTGGTTATAACACCTGTTATAGCAGGACCAGACTGGAGGGTGGTGGTTATAACACCTGTTATAGCAGGACCAGACTGGAGGGAGGTTGTTATAACACCTGTTATAGCAGGACCAGACTGGAGGTGGTTATAACACTTGTTATAGCAGGACCAGACTGGAGGGAGGTGGTTATAACACCTGTTATAGCAGGACCAGACTGGAGGGTGGTGGTTATAACACCTGTTATAGTCAGGACCAGACTGGAGGGAGGACCTTGTTATAACACCTGTTGTAGCAGGACCAGACTGGAGGGAGGTTGTTATAACACCTGTTATAGCAGGACCAGACTGGAGGGTGGTGGTTATAACACCTGTTATAGCAGGACCAGACTGGAGGGTGGTGGTTATAACACCTGTTATAGCTGGACCAGACTGGAGGGAGGTTGTTATAACACCTGTTATAGCAGGACCAGACTGGAGGGAGGTTGTTATAACACCTGTTATAGCAGGACCAGACTGGAGGGTGGTGGTTATAACACCTGTTATAGCAGGACCAGACTGGAGGGTGGTGGTTATAACACCTGTTATAGCAGGACCAGACTGGAGGGTGGTGGTTATAACACCTGTTAGAGGACCAGACTGGAGGGTGGTGGTTATAACACCTGTTATAGCAGGACCAGACTGGAGGGAGGTTGTTATAACACCTGTTATAGCAGGACCAGACTGGAGGGAGGTTGTTATAAAACCTGTTAGCAGGACCAGACTGGAGGGTGGTGGTTATAACACCTGTTATAGCAGGACCAGACTGGAGGGAGGTTGTTATAACACCTGTTATAGCAGGACCAGACTGGAGGGTGGTGGTTATAACACCTGTTATAGCAGGACCAGACTGGAGGGAGGTTGTTATAAAACCTGTTATAGCAACCAGACTGGAGGGTGGTGGTTATAACACCTGTTATAGCTGGACCAGACTGGAGGGTGGTGGTTATAACACCTGTTATAGCAGGACGTTGTGTTCTGAATCAAATATGTTTAAAAACCCAACAATGTTTTAAGTGAAAAGTCCAAATGCCAAAAGACACAGAACATTCAAATCAGAACCAAATGAACCCTAGCTGTCCCAAATGAGCCCTAGCTGTCCCAAATCAGAACCAAATGAACCCTAGCTGTCCCAAATGAACCAAATGAACCCTAGCTGTCCCAAATCAGAACCAAATGAACCCTAGCTGTCCCAAATCAGAACCAAATGAGCCCCAAATAGAACTGTCCCAAATGAGCCCTAGCTGTCCCAAATGAACCACATGAGCCCTAGCTGTCCCAAATCAGAACCAAATGAGCCCTAGCTGTCCCAAATGAGCCCTAGCTGTCCCAAATGAGCCCTAGCTGTCCCAAATGAGCCCTAGCTGTCCCAAATCAGAACCAAATGAACCCTAGCTGTCCCAAATGAGCCCTAGCTGTCCCAAATCAGAACCAAATGAACCCTAGCTGTCCCAAATGAGCCCTAGCTGTCCCAAATCAGAACCAAATTAACCCTAGCTGTCCCAAATCAGAACCACATGAACCCTAGCTGTCCCAAATCAGAACCAAATGAACCCTAGCTGTCCCAAATGAACCCTAGCTGTCCCAAATGAACCCTAGCTGTCCCAAATGATCCCTAGCTGTCCCAAATGAGCCCTAGCTGTCCCAAATGATCCCTAGCTGTCCCAAATGATCCCTAGCTGTCCCAAATGATCCCTAGCTGTCCCCCTAAACGTCTGGAACATGGACATGAGGACGAGGACATGTTGAACACTGTGGATGCATTCCTCATTTACCTTGAGAAATGACAGATCCCGGTCTCAGTGGCGTTAATGTGACTGTTAATGTGTGTGTGTGTGTGTGTGTGTGTGTGTGTGTGTGTGTGTGTGTGTGTGTGTGTGTGTGTGTGTGTGTGTGTGTGTGTGTGTGTGTGTGTGTGTGTGTGTGTGTGTGTGTGTGTGTCTGTGTGTCTGTGTCTGTGTCTGTGTCTGTGTGTGTGTGTGTGTGTGTGTTGGATCGATATATAGTACCGCTGTCTCTACATGTGGTGAAGGTGAGGTTGACATAACCATGTCTATTCCTCCTCTAGAACATTCCGCCGTGCTCTATGACAGAAAACGGGGACCCTCGTTGGCTAAATGACATCAGAGTTGGGCACACACAGATTAACAAAAAAAAAACCCTCAGAACAAACGCTTACATCAGAGGTCTGTCGGTGTAACAGCTAAAAGGAACGACCCCGTGGGTCTAGTAAATCATTCCCTGGCTTTGAAGGGCTCTTCATCTCTCATGGTTAATGCCCCGGATCGGAGCTCGCTGGGCTGCCTGGTAGAGGTGTAGCGTAGCCTGGGGAAACTCTCTCCTTGTGTGTCTCTGTCTCAGGGAAAGGGGTGTGTGTGTGTGTGTGTGTGTGTGTGTGTGTGTGTGTGTGTGTGTGTGTGTGTGTGTGTGTGTGTGTGTGTGTGTGTGTGTGGACTCTGTGTGTGTGTGTGTGTGCGCGCCTCCTCCTCCCCTACCAGCCAACAGTAATATGTTAGACTCTGAGGACCGTGAAACCAGGGTGGTCACCCTTAAATCAGGAGATGCCTGTCTGTCTCTATCTCTGCCAACTGGGACCAGGCCTGCCTTACTGCCTGGCCTGGCTGCCTGTCTCTGTCTCTGCCAACTGGGACCAGGCCCACCTTACTGCCTGTCTGTCTCTGCCAACTGGGACCAGGTCCACCTTACTGCCTGTCTGTCTCTGCCAACTAGGACCAGGTCCACCTTTACTGCCTGGCCTGGCTGGTTGCCTGCCTCTGTCTCTGCCAACTAGGACCAGGCCCACCTTACTGCCTGGCCTGGCTGCCTGTCTCTGTCTCTGCCAACTAGGCCCAGGTCCACCTTACTGCCTGGCCTGGCTGACCCTAACCCCACCTTACTGCCTGGCCTGGCTGACCCTAACCCCACCTTACTGCCTGGCCTGGCTGACCCTAACCCCACCTTACTGCCTGGCCTGGCTGACCCTAACCCCACCTTACTGCCTGGCCTGGCTGACCCTAACCCCACCTTACTGCCTGGCCTGGCTGACCCTAACCCCACCTTACTGCCTGGCCTGGCTGACCCTAACCCCACCTTACTGCCTGGCCTGGCTGACCCTAACCCCCTTGGCTCCAGTAGTGATGGTGTCTGACCTAACCTCCCTGAAGCCTCATCCTGTGTCCCACCTTACTGCTTCCTGTTGTCCTTCCCCATCATCTGCCTGGCCTGGCTGACCCCTAACCCCACCTTACTGCCTGGCCTGGCTGACCCTAACCCCACCACTGCCTGGCCTGTCAGCACCCTAACTTCCTGTTGTCCTTCCTGGCTGCCTCATCCCCTAAGGCTCAGCACTGATGCTTCCTGTTGTCCTTCCTGAAGCATCATCCTAAGTGTCAGCACCGGCTTCCTGTTGTCCTTCCTGAGGCATCATCCCTGTGTCAGCACCTTCCCCTTCCTGTTGTCCTTCCTGAGGCCTCATCCTCCCCCTGTCAGCACCCCTTCCTGTTGTCCTTCCTGAAGCCTCATCCCCCCCCTGTCAGCACCGGCTTCCTGTCTCTCCTTCCTGAAGCCTCCCTCCCCCTGTGTCAGCACCCTTCCTGTTGTCCTTCCCCCTGAAGCCTCATCCCTCCCCCTGTCAGCACCCTTCCTGTCTGTCTCCCTTCCCCCTGAGGCCTCATCCTCCCCCTGTCAGCACCTGCTTCCCCGTCTGTCTTCCCCCTCGTCCTTCCTGGGAGGCCTCATCCTAAGTGTCAGCACCGGCTTCCTGTTGTCCTTCCTGAAGCCTCATCCCCCCGTGTCAGCACCGGCTTCCTGCTGTCATTCCTGAGGCCTCATCCTGTCAGCACCGGCTTCCCCCTGTCTGTCCTTCCTGAAGCCTCATCCTCCCCCCGTGTCAGCCCTCCCCCTGTCTTCCTGTTGTCCTTCCCCCGAAGCCTCATCCTCCCCCCCCGTGTCAGCACCGGCTTCCCCCTGTTGTCCCTTCCCCATCATCCTAAGTGTCAGCTCCCCCCTGTCTCTCCTTCCTGTCTCTCCACCTCCCCCTGTCTCTCCACCTCCCCCTGTCTCTCCACCTCCCCCTGTCTCTCCACCTCCCCCTTCTCTCCACCTCCCCCTGTCTCTCCACCTTCCCCCTGTCTCTCTCCCCTTCCCCCTGTCTCTCTCCACCTTCCCCCTGTCTCTCTCCACCTCCCCCTGTCTCTCTCCACCTCCCCCCGTCCCTCTCCACCTTCCCCCCTGTCTCTCTCCACCTTCCCCCTGTCTCTCTCCACCTTCCCCCTGTCTCTCCCACCTTCCCCTGTCTCTCCACCTCCCCCTGTCTCTCCACCTTCCCCCTGTCTCTCTTCCTTCCCCCTTTCTCTCTCCCTTCCCCCTGTCTCTCTTCCTCCCCCCTGTCTCTCCCACCTCCCCCTGTCTCTCCACCTCCCCCTGTCTCTCTCCCTTCCCCCTGTCTCTCCACCTCCCCCTGTCTCCCACCTTCCCCCTCTCTCTCCACCTCCCCCCCTGTCTCTCTCCCTTCCCCCCTGTCTCTCTCCACCTTCCCCCTGTCTCTCCCCTTCCCCCTGTCTCTCTCCACCTTCCCCCTGTCTCTCCACCTTCCCCCTGTCTCTCTCCCCTTCCCCCTGTCTCTCCCCTTTCCCCCTGTCCCCCCCTTCTCTCCACCTTCCCCCTGTCTCTGTCCCTTCCCCCTGTCTCTCTCCCTTCCCCCTGTCTCTCTCCCTTCCCCCTGTCTCTCTCCACCCCCTGTCTCTCTCCACCTCCCCCTGTCTCTCTCCCTTCCCCCTGTCTCTCTCCACCTTCCCCCTGTCTCTCTCCCTTCCCCCTGTCTCTCCCCTTCCCCCTGTCTCTCTCCACCTTCCCCCTGTCTCTCCACCTTCCCCCTGTCTCTCTCCCTTCCCCCTGTCTCTTTCCCCCTGTCCACCTTCCCCCTGTCTCTCTCCCTTCCCCCTGTCTCTGTCCCTTCCCCCTGTCTCTCCCCTTCCCCCTGTCTCTCTCCCTTCCCCCTGTCTCTTTCCCTTCCCCCTGTCTCTCTCCCTCCCCCTGTCTCTCTCCCTTCCCCCTGTCTCTCTCCCCTTCCCCCTGTCTCTCTCCCCTTCCCCCTGTCTCTCTCCCTTCCCCCTGTCTCTCTCCCTCCCCCTGTCTCTCTCCCTCCCCCCGTCTCTCTCCTCCCCCTGCCCTGCCCAGGTGATGCCTTCCCGTGGACCATAACCCTGAGCCAGTTCAGTGTGTACACCCTGTTGGGTCAGCAGCGGTCTCTCAGTCTCCTGGAGCCGATGGGCTGTACCTCCACCCTGGCCGTCACCTCCCACAAGCTGCAGGCCGCGGGCCCCGAAGGACGACCCGCCTTCATCGTCTGTCTGCACGTTGACCTGGAACCTCTGAACATCAAGGTCTCTAACCCCCAGGTTAGTAAATACATACACACACTCTAACCCCCAGGACCCCCAGGTTAGTAAATACCTACACACACTCTAACCCCCAGGACCCCCAGGTTAATAAATACCTACACACACTCTAACCCCCAGGTTAATAAATACATACACACACTCTAATCCCCAGGTTAGTAAATACCTACACGCACTCTAACCCCAGGTTAGTAAATACCTACACACACTCTAACCCCCAGGTTAGTAAATACCTACACACACTCTAACCCCCAGGACCCCCAGGTTAATAAATACCTACACACACTCTAACCCCCAGGACCCCCAGGTAAATACATACACACACTCTAACCCCCCAGGACCCCCAGGTTAGTAAATACATACACACACTCTAACCCCAGGACCCCCAGGTTAGTAAATACCTACACACACTCTAACCCCCAGGTTAGTAAATACCTACACACACACTCCCTAACCCCCAGGTTAGTAAATACCTACACACACTCTAACCCCCAGGTTTAATAAATACATACACACACTCTAACCCCCAGGTTAGTAAATACATACACACTCTAGGACCCCCAGGTTAGTAAATACCTACACACACTCTAACCCCCAGGTTAGGTAAATACCTACACACACTCTAACCCCCCCCAGGTTAATAAATACATACACACACTCTAACCCCCAGGTTAGTAAATACCTACACACACTCTAACCCTCAGGTTAGTAAATACCTACACACACTCTAACCCCCAGGTTAGTAAATACCTACACACACTCTAACCCCCAGGTTAGTAAATACCTACACACACTCTACCCCCAGGTTAGTAAATACATACACACACTCTAACCCCCAGGTTAGTAAATACCTACACACACTCTAACCCCAGGTTAATAAATACCTACACACACTCTAACCCCAGGTTAATAAATACCTACACACACTCTAACCCCCAGGACCCCCAGGTTAGTAAATACATAACACATTTCACCCCCAGGACCCCCAGGTTAGTAAATACCTACACACATTTCACCCCCAGGACCCCCAGGTTAGTAAATACATACATTTAACCCCCAGGACCCCAGGTTAGTAAAACCTAGTGCATTCTAACCCCCAGGACCCCCAGGTTAGTAAATACATACACACACTCTAACCCCCAGGTTAGATAAATACCTACACACTGTCTCTCCCTGGACCCCAGGTTAGTAAATACCTACCCTGTCTCTAACCCCCAGGTTAATAAATACATACACTCTAACCCGTCCCCAGGTTAGTAAATACCTACACTGTCTCTAACCCCTCCCCAGGTTAGTAAATGTACACTCTAACCCCCAGGACCCCAGGTTAGTAAATACATACCTGTCACTCTAACCCCAGGTTAATAAATACATACTGTCTCTCCCCAAGGACCCCCAGGTTAGTAAATACATACACACTCTGTCTCGCCTAACCCCCAGGTTAGTAAATACCTACACACACTCTAACCCCAGGTTAGTAAATACCTACACACACTCTAACTGGACCCCCAGGTTAGTAAATACCTACACACTCTAACCCCCAGGACCCCCAGGTTAGTAAATACATACACACACTCTAACCCCCAGGACCCCCAGGTTAATAAATCCTACACACTCTCTAACCCCCAGGACCCCAGGTTAATAAATACATACACACTCTAACCCCCTGGACCCCCAGGTTAATAAATACATACACACTCTAACCCCAGGACCCCAGGTTAATAAATACATACACACTCTAACCCCCAGGGTAATAAATACATACACACTCTAACCCCTGTGGACCCCCAGGTTAGTAGTACTGGACTATAGAATAATATACATGATAGCACAGATTAGTACTGGACTATAGAAGTTTAGAGAACAGTGCATTTCAGTAGAGAAATCTCTCTCTGTCTCTGTATGTATCTCCCTGTCTCTGTCTGTCTCTCCCTGTCTCTGTCTCTCCTGTCTCTGTCTGTCTCTGTCTGTCTCTCCCTGTCTCTGTCTGTCTCTGCCTGTCTCTCTCTGTCTCTCCTGTCTCTGTCTCTCCCTCTCCCTGTCTCTGTCTGTCTCTCCCTGTCTCTGTCTGTCTCTCCCTGTCTCTGTCTCTCCCTGTCTCTGTCTGTCTCTGTCTGTCTCTCCCTGTCTCTGTCTGTCTCTGCCTGTCTCTCTCTGTCTCTGTCTCTCCCTGTCTCTGTCTCTCCCTGTCTCTGTCTCTCCCTGTCTCTGTCTGTCTCTGTCTGTCTCTCCCTGTCTCTGTCTGTCTCTGCCTGTCTCTCTCTGTATCTGTCTCTCCCTCTCCCTGTCTCTGTCTCTCCCTGTCTCTGTCTGTCTCTCCCTGTCTCTGTCTGTCTCTACCTGTCTCTCTCTGTCTCTCCCTGTCTCTGTCTGTCTCTGTCTCTGTCTGTCTCTGTCTGTCTCTCCTGACTCTGTCTGTCTCTGTCTCTGAGCTAAACTCTTCCTGACTTGTCTTAACTGTTGAATGTGTCTTCAGATGCACATTCTGCCATAATGTCCTGGAATCAGGTGAGTGACCTCCTGTAGTGAGGTGACCTCCTGTAGTGAGGTGACCTCCTGTAGTGAGGTGACCTCCTGTAGTGAGGTGACCTCCTGTAGTGAGGTGACCTCCTGTAGTGAGGTGACCTCCTGTAGTGAGGTGACCTCCTGTAGTGAGGTGACCTCCTGTAGTGAGGTGACCTCCTGCAGTGAGGTGACCTCCTGCAGTGAGGTGACCTCCTGTAGTGAGGTGACCTCCTGTAGTGAGGTGACCTCCTGTAGTGAGGTGATCTCCACTCAGGCCTCAGACAGGATCAAACCGCTCCACTGATTTAATATACTCCACTTCATAGTGTATTGCCTACCGTGCGTATCTGATGTGATATCCAACTCTCCTCTCCCCGAACAGTCTGAAATGATATGCTCATTTTCAACAGTAGTTTGTTTAAACTAATAACAATTAGGCCTCACCACAGCTCTTAGTGAAGTGTTGCCATGAATCAGAACCGAAGAGACCTCACACTGC
>NW_026282458.1:42500-45000 GCF_023373465.1 Oncorhynchus keta | reverse complement strand
ATTCCCTTTATGGTGTTCTACTATTCCCTTTATAGTGTTCTACTATTCCCTTTATAGTGTTCTACTATTCCCTTTATAGTGTTCTACTATTCCCTTTATAGTGTTCTACTATTCCCTTTATGGTGTTCTACTATTCCCTTTATAGTGTTCTACTATTCCCTTTATGGTGTTCTACTATTCCCTTTATATGGTGTTCTACTATTCCCTTTATGTGTTCTACTATTCCCTTTATAGTGTTCTACTATTCCCTTTATGGTGTTCTACTATTCCATTTATAGTGTTCTACTATTCCCTTTATAGTGTTCTACTATTCCCTTTATAGTGTTCTACTATTCCCTTTATAGTGTTCTACTATTCCCTTTATAGTGTTCTACTATTCCCTTTATGGTGTTCTACTATTCCATTTATAGTGTTCTACTATTCCCTTTATAGTGTTCTACTATTCCCTTTATAGTGTTCTACTATTCCCTTTATGGTGTTCTACTATTCCCTTTATGGTGCTCTACTATTCCCTTTATGGTGTTCTACTATTCACTTTATAGTGTTCTACTATTCCCAGTAGTAGTAGTAGTAGTAGTAGTAGTAGTAGTAGTAGTAGTAGTATCAGCAGTGTCAGTAGTAGTAGTATCAGTAGTAGTAGTAGCAGTATCAGTAGTAGTAGTATCAGCAGTAGTAGTATCAGTAGTAGTAGCAGTATCAGCAGTGTCAGTAGTAGTAGTGTCAGTAGTAGTAGTGTCAGTAGTAGTAGTATCAGCAGTAGTAGTGTCAGTAGTAGTAGTATCAGCAGTAGTAGTATCAGTAGTAGTATCAGTAGTAGCAGTAGTAGTAGTGTCAGTAGTAGTAGTGTCAGTAGTAGTAGTGTCAGTAGTAGTAGTGTCAGTAGTAGTAGTATCAGTAGTAGTATCAGTAGTAGTAGTATCAGTAGTAGTATCAGTAGTAGTAGTATCAGCAGTATCAGTAGTAGTAGTATCAGTAGTAGTAGTATTAGTAGTAGTAGTGTCAGTAGTAGTAGTGTCAGTAGTAGTAGTATCAGTAGTAGTAGTATCAGTAGTAGTATCAGTAGTAGTAGTATCAGTAGTAGTATCAGTAGTAGTAGTATCAGCAGTATCAGTAGTAGTAGTATCAGTAGTAGTAGTATCAGTAGTAGTAACTGTTCTGCCTTACTATTATTTGACCATGCTGGTCATTTATGAACATTTGAACATCTTGGTCATGTTCTGTTATAATCTCTACCCGGCACAGCCAGAAGAGGACTGGCCACCCCACATAGCCTGGTTCCTCTCTAGTAGTCTTCAGTAGGTTTTGTATTCTATGGAGTTTTTAGGCTGGGTTTCTGTACAGCACTTTGAGATATCAGTGAGTAGTAGTAAGGGCTATATAAATACATTTGATTTGATTTGATTAGTAGTATATAGTAGTAGTAGTAGTAGTAGTAGTAGTAGTAGTAGTAGTAGTATCAGTAGTAGTAGTAGTAGTAATAATTAGTAGTAGTAGTAGTAATAGTCAGTAGTAGTAGTATCAGTAGTAGTCAGTAGCAGTATCAGTAGTAGTAGTAGTAGTAGTAGTAGTACCAGTAGTAGTAGTAGTATCAGTAGTAGTAGTAGTACCAGTAGTAGTAGTAGTATCAGTAGTAGTAGTACCAGCAGTATCAATAGTAGTATCAGTAGTAGTATCAGTAGTAGTAGTAGTAGTAGTATCAGTAGTAGTAGTACCAGCAGTATCAATAGTAGTATCAGTAGTAGTATCAGTAGTAGTAGTAGTAGCAGTAGTAGTAGTAGTAGTAGTAGTAGTACCAGTAGTAGTAGTAGTATCAGTAGTAGTAGTAGTACCAGTAGTAGTAGTAGTATCAGTAGTAGTAGTACCAGCAGTATCAATAGTAGTATCAGTAGTAGTAGTAGTAGTAGCAGTGTCAGTAGTAGTAGTATCAGTAGTAGTAGTATCAGTAGTAGTAGTAGTAGTAGTAGTAGTAGTAGTAGTATCAGTAGTAGTAGTAGTATCAGTAGTAGTAGTAGTAGTAGTGTCAGTAGTAGTAGAATCATTAGTAGCAGTATCAGTAGTAGTAGTACCAGTATCAGTAGTAGTAGTAGTAGTAGTAGTACCAGTAGTAGTAGTAGTAGTAGTATCAGTAGTAGTAGTACCAGTAGTAGTAGTAGTAGTATCAGTAGTAGTAGTAGTAGTACCAGTAGTAGTAGTAGTATCAGTAGTAGTAGTACCAGCAGTATCAATAGTAGTATCAGTAGTAGTAGCAGTAGTAGTAGTAGTAGTAGTATCAGTAGTAGTAGTACCATCAGTATCAATAGTAGTATCAGTAGTAGTAGTAGTAGTAGTAGCAGTAGTAGTAGTAGTAGTACCAGTAGTAGTAGTAGTAGTATCAGTAGTAGTAGTACCAGCAGTATCAATAGTAGTATCCGTAGTAGTAGTAGTATCAGTATCAATAGTAGTATCAGTAGTAGTAGTAGTAGTAGTAGTAGTAGCAGTAGTATCAGTAGTAGTAGTACCA
>NW_026282458.1:20000-40000 GCF_023373465.1 Oncorhynchus keta | reverse complement strand
AGACCTTGGTCCTCCAGAGTCCAGGCACTGTGCCGCCTGTCTCCTAGCCTGCCAGCAGTGCTCCAGGGCGGGTATGGCAGGCAGCTGTTGGCCTCCTCTGGATCCACGTTAGCACTTCTTCCTGGACATGTTTGGAATGGGTTGTCATGCTTTCCCTTTGATTTATACTTATTTATAGAAGGCCTGGGGGGTCCTCCAGCCCAGGGGCCCTCTCCTCTCTCTCTCTGTGATGCTGAAGGACTGTGTGTCCTCCAGCCCAGGGGCCCTCTCCTCTCTCTCTCTGTGATGCTGAAGGACTGTGTGTCCCCGGGGGAGCCCAGGGGCCCTCTCCTCTCTCTCTCTGTGATGCTGAAGGACTGTGTGTCCTCCAGCCCAGTGGCCCTCTCCTCTCTCTCTGTGATGCTGAAGGACTGTGTGTGTGGGGGGGTGTCCTCCAGCCCAGGGGCCCTCTCCTCTCTCTCTCTGTGATGCTGAAGGACTGTGTGTCCTCCAGCCCAGGGGCCCTCTCCTCCCTCTCTCTGTGATGCTGAAGGACTGTGTGTCCTCCAGCCCAGGGGCCCTCTCCTCTCTCTCTCTGTGATGCTGAAGGACTGTGTGTCCCGGGGGAGACCAGGGGCCCTCTCCTCTGTCTCTGTGATGCTGAAGGACTGTGTGTCCCCGGGGGAGACTATGGGCCCTCTCCTCTCGCTCTCTGTGCTGCTGAAGGACTGTGTGTCCCGGGGGAGACCAGGGGCCCTCTCCTCTCTCTCTATGTGATGCTGAATGACTGTGTGTCCCGGGGAGACCAGGGGCCCTCTCCTCTCTCTCTATGTGATGCTGAAGGACTGTGTGTCCCGGGGGAGACTATGGGCCCTCTCCTCTCTCTCTATGTGATGCTGAAGGACTGTGTGTCCCCGGGGAGACTATGGGCCCTCTCCTCTCTCTATGTGATGCTGAAGGACTGTGTGTCCCCGGAGGAGACCAGGGCCCTCTCCTCTCTCTGTGATGCTGAAGGACTGTGTGTCCTGGGGAGACCAGGGGCCCTCTCCTCTCTCTCTCTGTGATGCTGAAGGAATGTGTGTCCTGGAGGAGACCAGGGCCCTCTCCTCTCTCTCTCTGTGATGCTGAAGGACTGTGTGTCCCGGGGAGACCAGGGCCCTCTCCTCTCTCTCTCTCTGTGATGCTGAATGACTGTGTGTCCCGGAGGAGACCAGGGGCCCTCTCCTCTCTCTCTGTGATGCTGAAGGACTGTGTGTCCTGGGGAGACCAGGGGCCCTCTCCTCTCTCTCTGTGATGCTGAAGGACTGTGTGTCCTCCAGCCCAGGGGCCCTCTCCTCTCTCTCTCTGTGATGCTGAAGGACTGTGTGTCCCGGGGGAGACCAGGGGCCCTCTCCTCTGTCTCTGTGATGCTGAAGGACTGTGTGTCCCCGGGGGAGACTATGGGCCCTCTCCTCTCTCTCTGTGATGCTGAAGGACCGTGTGTCCCCGGGGAGATCAGGGGCCCTCTCCTCTCTCTCTTTGTGATGCTGAAGGACTGTGTGTCCCCGGGGGAGACCAGCATCTTGGACAGACATGGATATTTGACTTCCAGAAATGAGCTCACTGTTAAAGAGCGCCAGTCTGCTCACATCTCCCTCCTCTCTTTCCTTAGAAACTCACTTCATACAGCAATAACAGAAAGCATTGCCTCTCTCGCCTCATGTTTTCCACTTTAGTTTATTTTTGGTTGTGTTGTGTGTGTGTGTGTGTGTGTTGTGTGTGTGTGTGTGTGTGTGTGTGTGTGTGTGTGTGTGTGTGTGTGTGTGTGTGTGTGTGTGTGTGTGTGTGTGTGTGTGTGTGTGTGTGTGTGTGTGTGTGTGTGAGTTGTAGATGATAAATATGAGAAACAGTTGTCAGTGGAACTCCTCTAGTAAGTGAATCCAGTCTTCCTGATGGGGATAGATGACACTTGTTGGTCCCAGACGAAGTTGTGTGTCTCCGTTCCTGGACAGACGTACAGAACCCTCCCCTCTCTGCCGTTACGAGGCCCGGTATCGTAGATCCATGAAGCTGCCTAGACACATCGATGTAACGGTCTCTGAAGTCCTAACTTAATGCCGGTGGTACATGAGACCCTCCCCTCTCTGCCGTTACGAGGCCCGGTATCGTAGATCCATGAAGCTGCCTAGACACATCAATGTAACGGTCTCTGAAGTCCTAACTTAATGCCGGTGGTACATGAGACCCTCCCCTCTCTGCCGTTACGAGGCCCGGTATCGTAGATCCATGAAGCTGCCTAGACACATCAATGTAACGGTCTCTGAAGTCCTAACTTAATGTCGGTGGTACATGAGACCCTCCCCTCTCTGCCGTTACGAGGCCCGGTATCGTAGATCCATTAAGCTGCCTAGACACATCAATGTAACGGTCTCTGAAGTCCTAACTTAATGCCGGTGGTACATGAGACCCTCCCCTCTCTGCCGTTACGAGGCCCGGTATGACCCTCCCCTCTCTGCCGTTACGAGGCCCGGTATGACCCTCCCCTCTCTGCCGTTACGAGGCCCGGTATGACCCTCCCCTCTCTGCCGTTACGAGGCCCGGTATGACCCTCCCCTCTCTGCCGTTACGAGGCCCGGTATGACCCTCCCCTCTCTACCGTTACGATGCCCGGTATGACCCTCCCCTCTCTGCCGTTACGAGGCCCGGTATGACCCTCCCCTCTCTGCCGTTACGAGGCCCGGTATGACCCTCCCCTCTCTGCCGTTACGAGGCCCGGTATGACCCTCCCCTCTCTGCCGTTACGAGGCCCGGTATGAGAACTCTCTGATGCAGTTCCTCCGCTTTCTATTCTGACCTCAGAACTGTTCTGTTCTTCTCATCTCCTCTCCTCTCCTCTCCTCTCCCCTCCTCTCCTCTCCTCTCCTCTCCTCTCCTCTCCCTCACCCCTCCCCCACCTCTCCTCTCCTCTCCTCTCTCCTCTCCTCTCCTCTCCCTCTCCTCACCCCTCCCCACCTCTCCTCTCCTCTCCTCTCCTCTCCTCTCCTCTCCTCTCCCCTCCTCTCCTCACCCCTCCTCTCCTCTCCTCTCCTCTCCCCACCTCTCCTCTCCTCTCCTCTCCTCTCCCCCCACCTCTCCTCTCCTCTCCCCACCTCTCCTCTCCTCTCCTCTCCTCTCCTCTCCTCTCCCCACCTCTCCTCTCCTCTCCTCTCCTCTCCCCACCTCTCCTCTCCTCTCCTCTCCTCTCCTCTCCTCTCCTCTCCCCACCTCTCCTCTCCTCTCCTCTCCTCTCCTCTCTCCTCACCCCTCCCCACCTCTCCTCTTCTCTTCTCCTCTCCTCTCCTCTCCTCTCCTCTCCCTCTCCTCTCCTCTCCTCTCCTCTCCTCTCCTCACCTCTCCTCTCCTCTCCTCTCCCCACCTCTCCTCTCCTCTCCTCTCCTCTCCTCCTCTCTCCTCTCCCCACCTCTCCTCACCTCTCCTCTCCTCTCCTCTCCTCTCCTCTCCTCACCCCTCCCCACCTCTCCTCTCCTCTCCTCTCCTCTGATCAGAGAGCTGCTGACCTCTCAGAGTGAAATGCAGTTGAATGAGTAATTATAGATGTATCTCTCTCTCCTTCTCTTTCAGGTCCAGTTGCTGTACGAGTTGTTCCTGTCCTGGAGTTCAACGTGGGCCCGTCTGGAGAAGAGGGGAGTCCTGCATCAGACTATCCCAGACCCCCCCACTGGGCCGACCCCCTCCTCCCCCGTCCGCTCCAGCACCGCTCTCCCAGACACCAGCACCTGCTCCCCCTCTGCTGATTTTGGATCCCCCACCGAGGTTAGACACACACACACACACACACACACACACACACACACACACACACACACACACACACACACACACACACACACACACACACACACACACACACACACACACACACACACACACACACACAGAGGCTCACACACACACACACACACACACACACACACACACACACACACACACACACACACACACACACACACACACACACACACACCCCTCACACTAAGTGCAGTATAAAGTTGATGTTTTACCCAGGGTGCCGTGCCTCATGAAGTCACGTGTTTACATGTAGCTGAACGTGATTTATCAAATCTCGTTTTTCGTGTCGGTCCTGAGCGGCGATGTCAGCGTCAACACATGGTGTGTGTTCGGCTGTGTTGGTGGCAGAACACTGTTGTGTTTGGTCGGAGAGAGAGAGGGGGGTTTTAACATTCTCTGGAAAAACCTGGTCAGGTTTGTTCTCCTACTAAACAGGACTAAACACGACCCACGGTGGACTGTTGATGTCCATTTGATGAGCGAACGTTGATTGAGTGTAAACCCTGCCGTTCAGGCCTCTTCATCTGGAGAAAACAATAACCTGGATACTCTGCTTCGGAAAAACACCCTTTTGAACTGACGGGGCTCTGTCCTGGGGGGGCTCTGTCCTGGGGGGGCTCTGTCCTGGGGGGGCTCTGTCCTGGGGGGTAACGGAGCTCTGTCCTGGGGGGTAACGAGGCTCTGTCCTGGGGGGGCTCTGTCCTGGGGGCTCTGTCCTGGGGGGGCTCTGTCCTGGGGGGTAACGGAGCTCTGTCCTGGGGGGTCGGTGTCCTGGGGGGGCTCTGTCCTGGGGGGTGACGGAGCTCTGTCCTGGGGGGTGACGAGGCTCTGTCCTGGGGGTGACGAGGCTCTGTCCTGGGGTTGACGGAGCTCTGTCCTGGGGGTGACGGAGCTCTGTCCTGGGGGTAACGAGGCTCTGTCCTGGGGGGTGACGGAGCTCTGTCCTGGGGGTAACGAGGCTCTGTCCTGGGGGTGATGAGGCTCTGTCCTGGGGGGTGACCCTGGGGGTGAGGCTCTGTCCTGGGGGCTCTGTCCTGGGGGTACGAGGCTCTGTCCCTCTGGGGGTGATGAGGCTCTGTCCTGGGGAGCTCTGTCCTGGGGGTAACGAGGCTCTGTCCTGGGGGTGACTGGAGCTCTGTCCTGGGGGGTGACGAGGCTCTGCCCTGGGGGGTGATGAGGCTCTGTCCTGGGGGGTGACGAGGCTCTGCCCTGGGGGGTGACAAGGTTCTGCCCTGGGGGGTAACGAGGTTCTGTCCTGGGGGGTAATGAGGTTCTGTCCTGGTGGGTAACGAGGCTCTGTCCGGGGGGGTGACGAGGCTCTGCCCTGGGGGGGCTCTGTCCTGGGGGGTGACGAGGCTCTGCCCTGGGGGGTGACGAGGTTCTGCCCTGGGGGTAACGAGGTCTGTCCTGGGGGGTAACGGAGGCTCTGTCCTGGGGGTAACGGCCTGCTCTGCCCTGGGGGTAACAAGGATCTGCTGGGGGCTCTGTCCGGGGGTGACGAGGATACTCTGTCCTGGGGGTAACAAGGCCTGCTCTGCCCTGGGGGGTGAACAAGGATACTCTGTCCTGGGGGGTAACGAGGCTCTGTCCGGGGGGTAACGAGGATACTCTGTCCTGGGGGGTAACGAGGCCTGCTCTGCCCTGGGGGGGTAACAAGGATACTCTGTCCTGGGGGGTAACGAGGCTCTGTCCGGGGGGTAACGAGGCTTGCTCTGCCCTGGGGGGTAACAGGATACTCTGTCTGGGGGTAACGAGGATACTCTGTCATGGGGGTAACGAGGCTCTGAACGGGATACTCTGTCATGGGGGTAACGAGGATACTCTGTCATGGGGGGTACAGGATACTCTGTCCTGGGGGGTAACGGCTCTGTCATGGGGGTAACGAGGCTTGCTCTGTCATGGGGGGTAACGAGGATACTCTGTCATGGGGGTAACGAGGATACTCTGTCATGGGGGGTAACGAGGATACTCTGTCATGGGGGGTAACGAGGATACTCTGTCATGGGGGTAACGCTCTGTCATGGGGGGTAACGAGGATACTCTGTCATGGGGGGTAACGAGGATACTCTGTCATGGGGGTAACGAGGATACTCTGTCATGGGGGGTAACGAGGATACTCTGTCATGGGGGTAACGGGATACTCTGTCATGGGGGTAACGAGGATACTCTGTCATGGGGGGTAACGAGGATACTCTGTCATGGGGGTAACGTACTCTGTCATGGGGGGTAACGAGGATACTCTGTCATGGGGGTAACGAGGATACTCTGTCCTGGGGGGTAACTTGAGGATACTCTGTCATGGGGGTAACGAGGATACTCTGTCATGGGGGGGATAACTCTGAGGATACTCTGTCATGGGGGGTAACGAGGATACTCTGTCATGGGGGTAACGAGGATACTCTGTCATGGGGGGGTAACGAGGATACTCTGTCATGGGGGGTAACGAGGATACTCTGTCATGGGGGGTAACGAGGATACTCTGTCATGGGGGGTAACGGGATACTCTGTCATGGGGGGGTAACGAGGATACTCTGTCATGGGGGGTAACGAGGATACTCTGCCTCTGTCATGGGGGTAACGAGGATACTCTGTCATGGGGGGGTAATATTCTGTCATGGGGGGTAGGATACTCTGTCATGGGGGGTAACGAGGATACTCTGTCATGGGGGGGTAACGAGGATACTCTGTCATGGGGGTAACGAGGATACTCTGTCATGGGGGGTAACGAGATACTCTGTCATGGGGGTAACGAGGATACTCTGTCATGGGGGTAACGAGGATACTCTGTCATGGGGGTAACGAGGATACTCTGTCATGGGGGTAACGAGGATACTCTGTCATGGGGGGTAACGAGGATACTCTGTCATGGGGGTAACAAGGATACTCTGTCATGGGGGGTAACGAGGATACTCTGTCATGGGGGGTAACGGGATACTCTGTCATGGGGGTAACGAGGATACTCTGTCATGGGGGTAACGAGGATACTCTGTCATGGGGGTAACAGGATACTCTGTCATGGGGGGTAACTACTCTGTCATGGGGGTAACAAGGATGCTCTGAGGGATACTCTGTCATGGGGGGTAACTGTCTCTGTCATGGGGGTAACGAGGATACTCTGTCATGGGGGTAACGAGGATACTCTGTCATGGGGGTAACGAGGATGCTCTGTCATGGGGGTAACGAGGATACTCTGTCATGGGGGTAACGAGGATACTCTGTCATGGGGGTAACGAGGATACTCTGTCATGGGGGGTAACGAGGATACTCTGTCATGGGGGTAACGAGATACTCTGTCATGGGGGTAACGAGGATACTCTGTCATGGGGGGTAACGAGGATACTCTGTCATGGGGGTAACGAGGATACTCTGTCATGGGGGGTAACGAGGATACTCTGTCATGGGGGGTACGAGGATACTCTGTCATGGGGGTAACGAGGATACTCTGTCATGGGGGGTAACGAGGATACTCTGTCATGGGGTAACGAGGATACTCTGTCATGGGGGTAACGAGATACTCTGTCATGGGGGGTAACGAGGATACTCTGTCATGGGGGTAACGAGGATACTCTGTCATGGGGGTAACGAGGATACTCTGTCATGGGGGTACAGAGGATACTCTGTCATGGGGGTACGAGGGACAGTCAGGGACAGGATACAGACAGAGGGACAGACAGAGGGACAGACAGAGGGACAGAGGGACAGGCAGACAGAGGGACAGGCAGACAGACAGAGGGACAGGCAGACAGACAGAGGGACAGGCAGACAGACAGAGGGCCAGGCAGACAGACAGAGGGCCAGGCAGACAGACAGGGAGACAAACAGACAGACAGAGGGCATGCAGACAGACAGAGGGCCAGGCAGACAGACAGGAGACAAACAGACAGACAGAGGGACAGGCAGACAGACAGAGGGACAGGCAGGCAGAGGAGGGACAGGCAGGCGGTAAGACAGACAGACAGACAGATAGACAGAGGGACAGGCAGACAGAGGGACAGACAGGCGGTAAGACAGACAGACAGACAGATAGACAGAGGGACAGACAGACAGAGGGACAGACAGACAGACAGAGGGACAGGCAGACAGACAGAGGGACAGACAGACAGAGGGACAGACAGACAGACAGAGGGACAGGCAGACAGACAGAGGGACAGGCAGACAGACAGAGGGACAGGCAGACAGACAGAGCGCCAGGCAGACAGACAGAGGGCCAGGCAGACAGACAGAGGGCCAGGCAGACAGACAGGGAGACAAACAGACAGACAGAGGGACAGGCAGACAGACAGAGGGACAGGCAGGCAGAGGAGGGACAGGCAGGCGGTAAGACAGACAGACAGACAGATAGACAGAGGGACAGGCAGACAGAGGAGGGACAGGCAGGCGGTAAGGCAGGCAGAGGAGGGACAGGCAGGCGGTAAGACAGACAGAAGAGGGACAGGCAGGCAGAGGAGGGCATGCAGGCGGTAAGGCAGGCAGAGGAGGGACATGCAGGCGGTAAGACAGACAGAAGAGGGACAGGCAGGCGGTAAGGCAGACAGAGGAGGGACAGGCAGGCAGAGGAGGGCATGCAGGCGGTAAGGCAGGCAGAGGAGGGCATGCAGGCGGTAAGGCAGGCAGAGGAGGGCATGCAGGCGGTAAGGCAGACAGAGGAGGGACAGGCAGGCAGAGGAGGGCATGCAGGCGGTAAGGCAGACAGAGGAGGGACAGGCAGGCGGTAAGACAGGCAGGTGGTAAGGCCCCTGACAGACCACTTGTCAGTGTTTACTCGAGTACAAACAGTGGGAGAAGTGTTTAGTCCTCCGGGACGCCGGCTGATTGAGCAAGAATGCAGGAGCTGTTTTGATAAGTCAGCAACCCCCAAACACCCTCCGACCCTCCCCTCTCCCTCTCTCCCCTCCTCTCTCCCTCTCTCTCTCTCCCCTCCTCTCTCCCTCTGTCCCCCCTCTCTCTCTCTCTCTCCCCTCCTCTCTCCCTCTCTCTCTCTCCCCTCCTCTCCCCCTCTCTCTCTCTCCCTCTCTCCCTCTCTCGTTCCCATTCCCTCCTCTCTCTCTCTCCCCTCCTCTCTCCCTCTATCTCTACCTCCTCTCGCCCTCTGTCCCCCCTCCTCTCTCTCTTTCTCTCTTTCTCTCTCTCTTTCTCTCTCTCTTTCTCTCTCTCTTTCTCTCTCTCTCTTTCTCTCTCTCTCTTTCTCTCTATTTCTCTCTCTCTCTCCCTCTCTCCCTCTCTCTCTCCCTCTCTCCCTCTCTCTCTCCCTCTCTCTCTCTCTCCCTCTCTCCCTCTCTCTCTCCCTCTGTCCCCCCTCCTCTCTCTCTCTTTCTCTTTCTCTCTCTCTTTCTTTCTCTCTCTCTCTCTCTCTCCCTCTCTCTCCCTCTCTCCCTCCCTCTCTCTCCCTGTCTCCCTCTCTCTCTCTCTCCCTCCTCCCTCTCTCTCTGTGTGTGTTTGGGTCTCTCTGATGAGTGAAGACAAACAGTGCTGAGAGAATAAATGTGTCTCCCGTGTGGGTAAGCGGCGCAGCGCGGCAGTGGGCCCAGGAATTAGAATGTATACTTTAGGGCCTGGCGTGCGGAGGTGTGGGAACGAGGATGTCTGTGGCCCACAGGAGCAGGAGTGGAGGCTGAGACAGGCATGCCTGGAGGAACGTGGTCCAACCCCCCCCCCCACCACCACCACTCTGCTAGCTCAGCTCAAGGCCTCACGTTGGGGGGCCGGGAGGGGCTGGGGGTTGGGGGGGCCGGCAGGAGCTGGGGGTTGGGGGGGCTGAGGGGGACCAGGAGGGGCTTGGGGGCCGGGAGGGGCTGGGGGGGGAATGTGTGTGTGTGATAGTGAATCTTTATTTAAGATCAGAATAACACATTCAGTGGTTCAGTGTATATATACACATATATTTATAAACTGGGTGGTTCAAGCCCTGAATGCTGATTGGCTGACAGCCGTGGTATATATGAGCTCCCGAGTGGTGCATCGGTCTGAGGCACTGTGTCTCGTTGCTAGAGGCGTCACTACAGACACACTGGTTCGAATCCAGGCTGTATCACAACCCGGCCGTGATTGGGACTCCCACCGAGGTTAAACACAAACTCAGTATAGTTTGAAATGACTGAAAGCAAATGGAAACAGAGTAGAAGTGATGATGAACCACCCTATTAACCACCCACGTTCATACAGGGTCCAGCTGCTATTAACCACCCACATTCATACAGGGTCCAGCTGCTATTAACCACCCACGTTCATACAGGGTCCAGCTGCTATTAACCACCGACGTTCATACAGGGTCCAGCTGCTACTAACCATCCACGTTCATACAGGGTCCAGCTGCTATTAACCACCCACGTTCATACAGGGTCCAGCTGCTAATAACCACCCACGTTCATACAGGGTCCAGCTGCTATTAACCACCCACGTTCATACAGGGTCCAGCTGCTATTAACCACCCACGTTCATACAGGGTCCAGCTGCTATTAACCATCCACGTTCATACAGGGTCCAGCTGCTAATAACCACCCACGTTCATACAGGGTCCAGCTGCTATTAACCACCCACGTTCATACAGGGTCCAGCTGCTAATAACCACCCACGTTCATACAGGGTCCAGCTGCTATTAACCACCCACGTTCATACAGGGTCCAGCTGCTATTAACCACCCACGTTCATACAGGGTCCAGCTGCTATTAACCACCCACGTTCATACAGGGTCCAGCTGCTATTAACCACCCACGTTCATACAGGGTCCAGCTGCTATTAACCACCCACGTTCATACAGGGTCCAGCTGCTATTAACCACCCACGTTCATACAGGGTCCAGCTGCTACTAACCACCCACGTTCATACAGGGTCCAGCTGCTATTAACCACCCACGTTCATACAGGGTCCAGCTGCTATTAACCACCCACGTTCATACAGGGTCCAGCTGCTACTAACCACCCACGTTCATACAGGGTCCAGCTGCTACTAACCACCCACGTTCATACAGGGTCCAGCTGCTATTAATCACCCACGTTCATACAGGGTCCAGCTGCTAATAACCACCCACGTTCATACAGGGTCCAGCTGCTAATAACCACCCACGTTCATACAGGGTCCAGCTGCTACTAACCACCCACGTTCATACGGGGTCCTGCTGCTAATAATCACCCACGTTCATACAGGGTCCATCTGCTAATAACCACCCACGTTCATACAGGGTCCATCTGCTAATAACCACCCACGTTCATACAGGGTCCAGCTGCTAATAACCACCCACGTTCATACAGGGTCCAGCTGCTAATAACCACCCACGTTCATACAGGGTCCAGCTGCTAATAACCACCCACGTTCATACAGGGTCCTGCTGCTACTAACCACCCACGTTCATACAGGGTCCAGCTGCTATTAACCACCCACGTTCATACAGGGTCCAGCTGCTACTAACCACCCACGTTCATACAGGGTCCAGCTGCTAATAACCACCCACGTTCATACAGGGTCCAGCTGCTAATAACCACCCACGTTCATACAGGGTCCAGCTGCTAATAACCACCCACGTTCATACAGGGTCCAGCTGCTACTAACCACCCACGTTCATACAGGGTCCAGCTGCTACTAACCACCCACGTTCATACAGACGGTCCTTCATACAGGGCGTTGCTATAATTCCAAAAACCATTCATAGAGGACCGTTTAATCACGATCATTTTTAACAGCCAAATTCATACGGGGTCCAGCTGCTACTAACCACCCATGTTCATACAGGGTCCTGCTGCTATTAATCACCCATTGTTACAGGGTCCAGCTGCTTTAATCACCCACGTTCATACAGGGTCCAGCTGCTATTAATCACCCACGTTCAGCAACAGCTGCTATAACCACCCACATTCATACAGGGTCCAGCTGCTAATAACCACCCACGTTCATACGGGGTCCTGCTGCTATTAACCACCCACATTCATACGGGGTCCAGCTGCTAATAACCACCCATGTTCATACAGGGTCCAGCTGCTATTAATCACCCACGTTCATACAGGGTCCAGCTGCTATTAACCACCCACGTTCATACAGGGTCCAGCTGCTAATAACCACCCATGTTCATACAGGGTCCAGCTGCTATTAATCACCCACGTTCATACAGGGTCCAGCTGCTATTAACCACCCATGTTCATACAGGGTCCAGCTGCTATTAATCACCCACGTTCATACAGGGTCCAGCTGCTATAACCACCCAGTTCTGGGTCCAGCTACAGTAGTGCACCCACGTTCATACAGGGTCCAGCTGCTATAACACCCACGTTCATGGGTCCAGCTGTACTATTAACCACCCTGCTATTAACCACCCACGTTCATACAGGGTCCAGCTGCTATTAATCACCCACGTTCATACGGGGTCCTGCTGCTATTAACCACCCACATTCATACAGGGTCCAGCTGCTAATAACCACCCACATTCATACGGGGTCCAGCTGCTAATAACCACCCATGTTCATACAGGGTCCATCTGCTAATAACCACCCACGTTCATACGGGGTCCAGCTGCTACTAACCACCCACGTTCATACAGGGTCCAGCTGATCAAACCACCCAAGTTCATACAGGGTCCAGCTGCTAAAACCACCCACATTCATACAGGGTCCAGCTGCTAAAACCACCCACGTTCATACAGGGTCCAGCTGCTAATAACCACCCACGTTCATACAGGGTCCAGCTGCTACTAACCACCCATGTTCATACGGGGTCTAGCTGCTACTAACCACCCACGTTCATACAGGGTCCAGCTGCTAATAACCACCCACGTTCATACAGGGTCCAGCTGCTACTAACCACCCATGTTCATACGGGGTCTAGCTGCTACTAACCACTCACGTTCATACAGGGTCCAGCTGCTATAACCACCCACGTTCATACAGGGTCCAGCTGCTAATAACCACCCACGTTCATACAGGGTCCAGCTGCTACTAACCACCCATGTTCATACGGGGTCTAGCTGCTACTAACCACTCACGTTCATACAGGGTCCAGCTGCTATTAACCACCCACGTTCATATGGGGTCCAGCTGCTACTAACCACCCACATTCATACAGGGTCCAGCTGCTACTAACCACCCACGTGGAAACGAGACGGTCGGGGGGCGTTGATAATTCCAAAAACCATGGATAGAGGACCGTTTTTACGATCATTTTTAACAGCGAGGAAATAAATATATATATCTTTTGTAAATCACTGCGGCCCTCCGAATGCACCTCACCCCCCAGAAAATTAGTTTGACACCTCTGGTTTAAGATCAGGATTAGGAGGCCCTGTTGGGTTGCTTAGCAACAGGTACTATATAGGGAATAGGGCTCTGGTCTAAAGTAGTGCACTATATAGGGAATAGGGTTCTGGTCTACAGTAGTGCACTATGTAGGGAATAGGGCTCTGGTCTATACTAGTGTACTATATAGGGAATAGGGTTCTGGTCTACAGTAGTGCACTATGTAGGGAATAGGGCTCTGGTCTACAGTAGTGTACTATATAGGGAATAGGGCTCTGGTCTAAAGTAGTGCACTATATAGGGAATAGGGCTCTGGTCTAAAGTAGTGTACTATATAGGGAATAGGGTTCTGGTCTACAGTAGTGTACTATATAGGGAATAGGGCTCTGGTCTAAAGTAGTGTACTATATAGGGAATAGGGTTCTGGTCTACAGTAGTGCACTACATGGGGAATAGGGTGCCATAGGGTTTTGGTCTAAAGTAGATAATAAACGACACAGACATTTAATTCAGAGGATAATTGTTAACTCCTAGAGTCAGTTTATTGTTCCCGTCTGGCCCGACCCCCACATGCTTCTCATCAGCAATCCCGAAGATTCCATCCCATAATAATCTGAATCTATTTTTAACGTCTGAATCAGAATGTGTTTATCTCGTTGTCGTCCGTTGTTTACTGAGACCTGCAGTCAGACACCCTCAAATTCACAATTCAGTTTGATTACAGCTGCTGATTAACATCAACCCCAGTTACGGAGGGGAGGGGAGGGGAGGGGAGGGGAGGGGAGGAGAGGAGGAGAGGAGGAGGGAGAGGAGGGAGGAGGGGAGAGGGAGAGGAGAGGTGGGAGAGGGAGAGGGGAGAGGAGGAGAGGAGGGGAGAGCGAATGAGAATGAGAGGAGAGGAGACATATTTTCTCCGTCTGGTTTGTGTTTAGAATGTGTATCAGAAAGACCACAGAGGGTTTCATTGAGCTGGTCGATAACCTTGTTACCCCGAACTACTGTACTCACCAACCACAGGTTAATACCATGATACCAGCACCCTGACACACACACACCACCCTGACACACACACACCACCCTGACACACACACCACCCTGACACACACACACACACACCACCCTGACACAGACACACACACCACCCTGACACACAGACACCACCCTGACACACACACACCACCCTGACACACACACACACACACACACACACACACACACACACACACACACACACACACACACACACACACACACACACACACACACACACACACACACCCTCCTGACACACACACACACACACACACACACACACACACACACACACACACACACACACACACACACACACACACACACACACCACTGACACACACACACCACCCTGACACACACACACCACCCTGACACACAGACACCACCCTGACACACACAGACACCACCCTGACACACACACACCACCCTGACACACACACACACACACACACACACACACACACACACACACACACCCCTGACACACACACCACCCTGACACACACACCACCCTGACACACACACACACACCCCACCTGACACACACACACCACCCTGACACACACACACAGACACACACACAACCCTTACACACACAGACACACACACCACCCTGACACACACACACCACCCTGACACACACACCACCCTGACACACACACACACACACCACCCTGACACAGACACACACACCACCCTGACACACACACACACGCAGTCTGTCATTCCACTGACAGGATCACTCTGCTCAGTGTCTCTCCAAGGCTGTAAATTGCCATATTGTTAGTTTGTAGCGTTCCCACTCAGCGTGTCGCCACACAGAGATATGTCTGGAAAACAGATCTCCCAGAGGGCAATGGGAAGAGATGGGAGAGGAAGAGAACATGGCCCAATGTTGTCATCCCTAGTCTCTTGCCAAACCCATTAATGAGCTAAGAGTTAACAGAGGGACTCCTGGGCCGCCTCTTCCTTCTCCTCCTTCTCCTCCTCCTCCTCTTCCTCCTTCTCCTGCTATTCCTTCTCCTCCTCCTCTTCCTCCTCTTCCTTCTTCTCCTCCTCTTCCTTCTCTTCCTCCTCCTCTTCCTCCTTCTCCTCCTCTTCCTTCTCCTCCTCCTCTTCCTCCTCTTCCTTCTCCTCCTCCTCTTCCTCCTCCTCCTCCTCCTCTTCTTCCTCCTCTTCCTTCTCCTCCTCCTCTTCCTCCTCTTCCTTCTCCTCCTCCTCTTCCTCCTCCTCCTCCTCTTCCTTCTCCTCCTCCTCTTCCTCCTCTTCCTTCTCCTCTGCCTCTTCCTCCTCCTCCTCCTTCTCTTCTTCCTCCTCTTCCTCCTCCTCCTCTTCCTTCTCCTCCTCTTCCTCCTCTTCCTTCTCCTCCTCTTCCTTCTCCTCTGCCTCTTCCTCCTCTTCCTTCTCCTCCTCCTCTTCCTCCTCTTCCTTCTCCTCTGCCTCTTCCTCCTCCTCTTCCTTCTCCTCCTCCTCTTCCTCCTTCTCCTCCTCCTCCTCTTCCTCCTCTTCCTTCTCCTCTGCTTCTTCCTCCTCTTCCTCCTCCTCTTCCTCCTTCTCCTCCTCCTCTTCCTCCTCTTCCTTCTCCTCTGCTTCTTCCTCCTCTTCTTCCTTCTCCTCCTCCTCTTCCTCCTCTACCTTCTCCTATGCCTCCTCCTCTTCCTCCTCTACCTTCTCCTATGCCTCCTCCTCTTCCTCCTCTACCTTCTCCTCTGCCTCCTCCTCTTCCTCCTCCTCCTCCTCCTCTGCCTCCTCCTCCTCTTCCTCCTTCTCCTCCTCCTCTTCCTCCTTCTCCTCCTCCTCCTCTTCCTCCTCTACCTTCTCCTATGCCTCCTCCTCTTCCTCCTCTACCTTCTCCTATGCCTCCTCCTCCTCTTCCTCCTTCTCCTCCTCCTCTTCCTCCTCTACCTTCTCCTATGCCTCCTCCTTGTCCTCTTCCTCCTTCTTCTGCTCCTCATTCTCCTCCTTGTCTTTGGAGTTAACAGAGGGGCCTCCTCCTTCTCTTCTCCTTCTCCTCTTCTCCCCCCAATGTCCCTTCTCCCCCCATGTCCCTGTATCTCCCAGGGTGACTCTGTCCCAGCGGGTGATGACTCTCCTACTGTGAACTCAGCATTGTGTTGTTCCTCCCAGGGTGACTCTGTCCCAGCGGGTGATGACTCTCCTACTGTGAACTCAGCATTGTGTTGTTCCTCCCAGGGTGACTCTGGTCCAGCGGGTGATGACTCTCCTACTGTGAACTCAGCATTGTGTTGTACCTCCCAGGGTGATGACTCTCCTACTGTGAACTCAGCATTGTGTTGTTCCTCCCAGGGTGACTCTGGTCCAGCGGGTGATGACTCTCCTACTGTGAACTCAGCATTGTGTTGTACCTCCCAGGGTGATGACTCTCCTACTGTGAACTCAGCATTGTGTTGTACCTCCCAGGGTGATGACTCTCCTACTGTGAACTCAGCATTGTGTTGTTCCTCCCAGGGTGATGACTCTCCTACTGTGAACTCAGCATTGTGTTGTTCCTCCCAGGGTGACTCTGTCCCAGCGGGTGATGACTCTCCTACTGTGAACTCAGCATTGTGTTGTTCCTCCCAGGGTGATGACTCTCCTACTGTGAACTCAGCATTGTGTTGTTCCTCCCAGGGTGATGACTCTCCTACTGTGAACCCAGCATTGTGTTGTTCCTCCCAGGGTGACTCTGTCCCAGCGGGTGATGACTCTCCTACTGTGAACCCAGCATTGTGTTGTTCCTCCCAGGGTGATGACTCTCCTACTGTGAACTCAGCATTGTGTTGTTCCTCCCAGGGTGATGACTCTCCTACTGTGAACTCAGCATTGTGTTGTTCCTCCCAGGGTGACTCTGTCCCAGCGGGTGATGACTCTCCTACTGTGAACTCAGCATTGTGTTGTACCTCCCAGGGTGATGACTCTCCTACTGTGAACTCAGCATTGTGTTGTACCTCCCAGGGTGATGACTCTCCTACTGTGAACTCAGCATTGTGTTGTTCCTCCCAGGGTGACTCTGGTCCAGCGGGTGATGACTCTCCTACTGTGAACTCAGCATTGTGTTGTTCCTCCCAGGGTGACTCTGTTCCAGCGGGTGATGACTCTCCTACTGTGAACTCAGCATTGTGTTGTACCTCCCAGGGTGATGACTCTCCTACTGTGAACTCAGCATTGTGTTGTTCCTCCCAGGGTGACTCTGGTCCAGCGGGTGATGACTCTCCTACTGTGAACTCAGCATTGTGTTGTTCCTCCCAGGGTGATGACTCTCCTACTGTGAACTCAGCATTGTGTTGTTCCTCCCAGGGTGATGACTCTCTCCTACTGTGAACCCAGCATTGTGTTGTTCCTCCCAGGGTGACTCTGTCCCAGCGGGTGATGACTCTCCTACTGTGAACCCAGCATTGTGTTGTTCCTCCCAGGGTGATGACTCTCCTACTGTGAACTCAGCATTGTGTTGTTCCTCCCAGGGTGATGACTCTCTCCTACTGTGAACCCAGCATTGTGTTGTTCCTCCCAGGGTGACTCTGTCCCAGCGGGTGATGACTCTCCTACTGTGAACCCAGCATTGTGTTGTTCCTCCCAGGGTGATGACTCTCCTACTGTGAACTCAGCATTGTGTTGTTCCTCCCAGGGTGATGACTCTCCTACTGTGAACTCAGCATTGTGTTGTTCCTCCCAGGGTGACTCTGTCCCAGCGGGTGATGACTCTCCTACTGTGAACCCAGCATTGTGTTGTTCCTCCCAGGGTGATGACTCTCCTACTGTGAACTCAGCATTGTGTTGTTCCTCCCAGGGTGATGACTCTCCTACTGTGAACTCAGCATTGTGTTGTTCCTCCCAGGGTGACTCTGTCCCAGCGGGTGATGACTCTCCTACTGTGAACTCAGCATTGTGTTGTTCCTCCCAGGGTGACTCTGTCCCAGCGGGTGATGACTCTCCGTTCTCCGACCCGGTGACCCTGGAACAGAAGACCAGCAGTATAGGGGGCGCCAGCGGAAAGGTCAGCCTCTGGATGCAGTGGATGCTGACTAAGGTCACCGTCAAGCTGTTCGCTCCCGACCCCAACGCCAAAAACACAGGTACCTGCTCCCCCTTAAAACACGGCAGTACATCAAATACTGAAACTAAATTAAAATTAAACCAACGATTATTTTATGAGGTGCTTTAAAAGTCAGATTTGTTAAATGGTAGATTTGTCTCAGTCAGACCTGCTCCCATACTGGAGTCATTCAGTCTTCCTGTAATCTGGGTGTCCTTCAGTCTTCCTGTATTCTGGGTGTCATTCAGTCTTCCTGTAATCTGGGTGTCATTCAGTCTTCCTGTAATCTGGGAGTCATTCAGTCTTCCTGTAATTTGGGTGTCATTCAGTCTTCCTGTAATCTGGGTGTCATTCAGTCTTCCTGTAATCTGGGTGTCATTCAGTCTTCCTGTAATTTGGGTGTCATTCAGTCTTCCTGTAATCTGGGTGTCATTCAGTCTTCCTGTAATTTGGGTGTCATTCAGTCTTCCTGTAATCTGGGTGTCATTCAGTCTTCCTGTAATCTGGGTGTCATTCAGTTGTCCTGTAATCTGGGTGTCATTCAGTCTTCCTGTAAACTGGGTGTCATTCATTCACTCCTGAGGAATGAATTGGGAAGGGAGGGAGGAGAGGGAGAGAGGGAGCAATAGTAAAGGGATGATTCTCCAGGATCCTCCTCCCCTCCTCTCGGAGCCCCCTCCCCTCCTCTAGGAGCCTCCTCCACTCTTCTAGGAGCCCCCTCCACTCTTCTAGGAGCCCCCTCCACTCTTCTAGGAGCCTCCTCCACTCCTCCAGGAGACTCCTCCCCTCCTCTAGGAGCCTCCTCCACTCTTCTAGGAGCCTCCTCCCCTCCTCTCGGAGCCCCCTCCCCTCCTCTAGGAGCCTCCTCCACTCTTCTAGGAGCCCCCTCCACTCTTCTAGGAGCCCCCTCCACTCTTCTAGGAGCCTCCTCCACTCCTCCAGGAGCCTCCTCCCCTCCTCTAGGAGCCTCCTCCACTCTTCTAGGAGCCTCCTCCACTCCTCTAGGAGCCTCCTCCACTCCTCTAGGAGCCTCCTCCACTCTTCTAGGAGCCTCCTCCACTCTTCTAGGAGCCCCCTCCACTCTTCTAGGAGCCTCCTCCACTCCTCTAGGAGCCCCCTCCCCTCCTCTAGGAGCCACCTCACTTGAGCTCGAGCTGTTTTGCAAGGAGGAATGGGAAAAATGTCAGTCTCTCGATGTGCAAAACTGATAGAGACATACCCCAAGCGACTTACAGCTGTAATCGCAGCAAAAGGTGGCGCTACAAAGTATTAACTTAAGGGGGCTGAATAATTTTGCACGCCCAATTTTTCAGTTTTTGATTTGTTAAAAAAGTTTGAAATATCCAATAAATGTCGTTCCACTTCATGATTGTGTCCCACTTGTTGTTGATTCTTCACAAAAAAATACAGTTTTATATCTTTATGTTTGAAGCCTGAAAGTTCAAGGGGGCCGAATACTTTCGCAAGGCACTGTATATTCTGCTCTCTCTCTCTCTCTCTCTCTCTCTCTCTCTCTCTCTCTCTCTCTCTCTCTCTCTCTCTCTCTCTCTCTCTCTGTCTCTCTCTCTCTCTCTGTCTCTCTGTCTCTCTCTCTCTCTCTGTCTCTCTCTCTCTCTCTCTCTGTCTCTCTGTCTCTCTCTCTCTCTCTGTCTCTCTCTCTCTCTCTGTCTCTCTCTCTCTCTCTCTCTCTGTCTCTCTGTCTCTCTGTCTCTCTGTCTCTCTGTCTCTCTGTCTCTCTCTCTCTCTCTCTGTCTCTCTCTCTCTCTCTCTCTCTCTCTCTCTCTCTCTCTCTCTCTCTCTCTCTCTCTCTCTGTCTCTCTGTCTCTGTCTCTCTGTCTCTCTGTCTCTCTGTCTCTCTGTCTCTCTCTCTCTCTCTCTCTCTCTCTCTCTCTCTCTCTCTCTCTGTC
>NW_026282458.1:0-17500 GCF_023373465.1 Oncorhynchus keta | reverse complement strand
TGGTGGTGTTTCCCGTCATGCCCCGTCCCTCAGCCAGTGAGCATCATGTCCCGTCCCTCAGCCAGCGAGCATCATGCCCCGACCCTCAGCCAGCGAGCATCATGCCCCCTCCCTCAGCCAGCGAGCATCATGCCCCGTCCCTCAGCCAGCGAGCATCATGCCCCGTCCCTCAGCCAGCGAGCATCATGCCCCGTCCCTCAGCCAGCGAGCATCATGCCCTGTCCCTCAGCCAGCGAGCATCATGCCCCGTCCCTCAGCCAGTGAGCGTCCCATCATGTCCCTCAGCCAGTGAGCGTCCAATCATGTCCCGTCCCTCAGCCAGCGAGCGTCCCATCATGTCTCTCAGCCAGCGAGCATCATGTCCCGTCCCTCAGCCAGTGAGCGTCCCATCATGCCCCGTCCCTCAGCCAGCGAGCATCATGTCCCGTCCCTCAGCCTGTGAGTGTCCCATCATGTCTCTCAGCCAGCGAGCATCATGTCCCGTCCCTCAGCCAGTGAGCGTCCCATCATGTCCCGTCCCTCAGCCAGCGAGCGTCCCATCATGTCCCGTCCCTCAGCCAGTGGCGTCCCATCATGCCCCTCCCTCAGCCAGCGAGCATCATGTCCCGTCCTCAGCCAGCGAGCATCATGTCCCGTCCTCAGCCAGTGAGCGTCCCATCATGTCCCTCAGCCAGCGAGCGTCCCCATCATGTCCCGTCCCTCAGCCAGCGAAGCGTCCCATCATGCTCCGTCCCTCAGCCAGCGAGCATCATGCCCCGTCCCTCAGCCAGCGAGCATCATGCCCCGTCCCTCAGCCAGCGCGTCCCATCATGTCCCGTCCCTCAGCCAGCGAGCATCATGCCCCGTCCCTCAGCCAGCGAGCGTCATGTCCCGTCCTCAGTCATGTCCTCAGCCAGCGAGCATCATGTCCCGTCCCTCAGCCAGCGGCGTCATGCCCTGTCCCTCAGCCAGCGAGCATCATGTCCCGTCCCTCAGCCAGCGAGCATCATGCCCTGTCCCTCAGCCAGCGAGCATCATGCCCTGTCCCTCAGCCAGCGAGCATCATGCCCTGTCCCTCAGCCAGCGAGCATCATGCCCCGTCCCTCAGCCAGCGAGCATCATGCCCCGTCCTCAGCCAGCGAGCATCATGCCCCGTCCCTCAGCCAGTGAGCGTCCCATCATGTCTCTCAGCCAGCGAGCATCATGCTCCGTCCCTCAGCCAGCGAGCATCATGCCCCGTCCCTCAGCCAGCGAGCATCATGTCCCGTCCCTCAGCCAGTGAGCGTCCAATCATGTCCGTCCCTCAGCCAGCGGCGTCCCATCATGTCCCTCAGCCAGCGAGCATCATGTCCCGTCCCTCAGCCAGCGAGCGTCCCATCATGTCTCTCAGCCAGCGAGCATCATGCCCCGTCCCTCAGCCAGCGAGCATCATGTCCCGTCCCTCAGCCAGTGAGCGTCCAATCATGTCCCGTCCCTCAGCCAGCGAGCGTCCCATCATGTCCCTCAGCCAGCGAGCATCATGTCCCGTCCCTCAGCCAGCGAGCGTCCCATCATGTCTCTCAGCCAGCGAGCATCATGTCCCGTCCCTCAGCCAGCGGCGTCCCATCATGCCCCGTCCCTCAGCCAGCGAGCATCATGTCCCGTCCCTCAGCCTGTGAGTGTCCCATCATGTCTCTCAGCCAGCGAGCATCATGTCCCGTCCCTCAGCCAGTGGCGTCCCATCATGTCCCGTCCCTCAGCCAGTGAGCGTCCCATCATGCCCCGTCTCTCAGCCAGCGAGCATCATGTCCCGTCCCTCAGCCAGCGAGCATCATGTCCCGTCCCTCAGCCAGTGAGCATCATGCCCTGTCCCTCAGCCAGCGAGCATCATGCCCTGTCCCTCAGCCAGCGAGCATCCCGTCATGTCCCGTCCCTCAGCCAGCGAGCATCATGCCCCGTCCCTCAGCCAGCGAGCATCATGCCCCGTCCTCAGCCAGCGAGCATCATGCCCCGTCACTCAGCCAGCGAGCATCATGCCCCGTCCCTCAGCCAGCGAGCGTCATGTCCCGTCCCTCAGCCAGCGGCGTCCCATCATGTCCTCAGCCAGCGAGCATCATGTCCCAGCCAGCGAGCGTCATGCCCTGTCCCTCAGCCAGCGAGCATCATGCCCCGTCCCTCAGCCAGCGAGCATCATGCCCCGTCCCTCAGCCAGCGAGCATCATGCCCTGTCCCTCAGCCAGCGAGCATCATGTCCCGTCCCTCAGCCAGCGAGCATCATGCCCCGTCCCTCAGCCAGCGAGCATCATGCCCCGTCCCTCAGCCAGCGAGCATCATGTCCCGTCCCTCAGCCAGCGAGCGTCATGTCCCGTCCCTCAGCCAGCGAGCGTCATGTCCCGTCCCTCAGCCAGCGAGCATCATGTCCTGTCCCTCAGCCAGCGAGCATCATGTCCCGTCCCTCAGCCAGCGAGCATCATGCCCTGTCCCTCAGCCAGCGAGCATCATGTCCCGTCCCTCAGCCAGCGAGCATCATGCCCCGTCCCTCAGCCAGCGAGCATCATGTCCCGTCCCTCAGCCAGCGAGCATCATGTCCCGTCCCTCAGCCAGCGAGCGTCATGTCCCGTCCCTCAGCCAGCGAGCGTCCCATCATGTCCCTCAGCCAGCGAGCATCATGTCCCGTCCCTCAGCCAGCGGCGTCATGCCCTGTCCCTCAGCCAGCGAGCATCATGTCCCGTCCCTCAGCCAGCGAGCATCATGCCCCGTCCCTCAGCCAGCGAGCATCATGCCCCGTCCCTCAGCCAGTGAGCGTCCCATCATGTCCCGTCGCTCAGCCAGCGAGCATCATGTCCCGTCCCTCAGCCAGTGAGCGTCCCATCATGTCCCGTCGCTCAGCCAGTGAGCATCATGCCCCGTCCCTCAGCCAGCGAGCATCATGTCCCGTCCCTCAGCCAGCGAGCATCCCATCATGTCCCTCAGCCAGCGAGCATCATGTCCCGTCCCTCAGCCAGCGAGCGTCATGCCCTGTCCCTCAGCCAGCGAGCGTCCCATCATGTCCCTCAGCCAGCGAGCATCATGTCCCGTCCCTCAGCCAGCGGCGTCATGCCCTGTCCCTCAGCCAGCGAGCATCATGTCCCGTCCCTCAGCCAGCGAGCATCATGCCCCGTCCCTCAGCCAGCGAGCATCATGCCCCGTCCCTCAGCCAGTGAGCGTCCCATCATGTCTCTCAGCCAGCGGCGTCATGCCCTGTCCCTCAGCCAGCGAGCATCATGCTCCGTCCCTCAGCCAGCGAGCATCATGCCCCGTCCTCAGCCAGCGAGCATCATGCCCCGTCCCTCAGCCAGCGAGCATCATGTCCCGTCCCTCAGCCAGTGAGCGTCCCATCATGTCCCGTCGCTCAGCCAGCGAGCATCATGTCCCGTCCCTCAGCCAGTGGCGTCTCATCATGTCCCGTCGCTCAGCCAGTGAGCATCATGCCCCGTCCCTCAGCCAGCGAGCATCATGCCCCGTCCCTCAGCCAGTGAGCATCATGTCCCGTCCCTCAGCCAGTGAGCATCATGCCCCGTCCCTCAGCCAGCGAGCATCATGTCCCGTCCCTCAGCCAGTGAGCATCATGCCCTTGTCCCTCAGCCAGCGGCGTCCCATCATGCCCCGTCCCTCAGCCAGTGAGTGTCCCATCATGTCCCGTCCCTCAGCCAGCGAGTGTCCCATCATGCCCCGTCCCTCAGCCAGCGGTGTCCCATCATGCCCCGTCCCTCAGCCAGTGAGTGTCCCATCATGCCCCGTCCCTCAGCCAGTGAGTGTCCCATCATGCCCCGTCCCTCAGCCAGTGAGTGTCCCATCATGCCCCGTCCCTCAGCCAGTGAGTGTCCCATCATGCCCCGTCCCTCAGCCAGTGAGTGTCCCATCATGCCCCGTCCCTCAGCCAGTGAGTGTCCCATCATGCCCCGTCCCTCAGCCAGTGAGTGTCCCATCATGCCCCGTCCCTCAGCCAGTGAGTGTCCCATCATGCCCCCCCTCAGCCAGTGAGTGTCCCATCATGCCCCGTCCCTCAGCCAGTGAGTGTCCCATCATGCCACGTCCCTCAGCCAGTGAGCGTCCCATCATGTCCCGTCCCTCAGCCAGTGAGTGTCCCATCATGTCCCGTCCCTCAGCCTGTGAGTGTCCCATCATGTCCCTCAGAAACAGAAGATATGGAGCTATGAGAGAGGGGCTGGGGATGGAGCTATGAGAGAGGGGGCTGGGGATGGAGCTATGAGAGAGGGGCTGGGGATGGAGCTATGAGAGAGGGGGGCTGGGGTTGGAGCTATGAGAGAGGGGGCTGGGGTTGGAGCTATGAGAGAGGGGGGCTGGGGATGGAGCTATGAGAGAGGGCTGGGGATGGAGCTATGAGAGAGGGCTGGGAATGGAGCTATGACGAGAGGGGGCTGGGGATGGAGCTATGAGAGAGGGGGCTGGGGATGGAGCTATGAGAGAGGGGGGCTGGGGATGGAGCTATGAGAGAGGGGGCTGGGGATGGATCTATAGGGCTCTTCCATTGAAAGGCAGTCCAAAATAATTATGCAGATGTTAAAATGTTGGCAAGAAGCTGTGCCATAAATGTGCTGTGCATGTTTAACCCTCCTATAGGTCTCCTCCTCTTTCCGTTCTTCTCCCTCCCTCCCTCCTCCCTCCCTCCCTCCCCTCCCTCCCTCCCTCCCTCCCAACACGTACTGTTCTCTCCAGTGACAGTTATGGGAGAAAGAGAGGAGAGGAGAGGAGGAGGGGAGGGGAGGGGAGAGGAGAGGAGAGGAGGAGGAGGAGGGAGGGGAGGGGAGGAGGGAGAGGAGAGGGAGAGGAGGGAGGAGAGGAGAGGAGGGAGGGAGGGAGAGGGAGAGGAGAGGAGGGAGAGGAGAGGAGGGAGAGGAGAGGAGGGAGAGGAGAGGGAGAGGGGAGAGGAGAGGAGAGGAGAGGAGAGGAGGAGAGGGGAGAGGGGGGAGGGAGGAGGGGAGGAGGGGGAGACATGGGAGTGGAGGTTATGATGTCATGGGGTGTCGTCTTCAGTTCATCTTGTTTCTAATCCTCAGGTGGTCCTGTAGAAAGTAATGTGTCATCATGTGATACAGTGTGATACTATGTGTTGTCCTGATCTGATCTCGTCCTCTTGGTTTCTGGCGCTCCGTCTGAATGGATCAATGTCTTGTGATTTGTCGTTGTAGGTAGGGGTCAGGGTTGAAAGGTAGGGGTCAGGGTTGAAAGGTAGGGGTCAGGGTTTAAAGGTAGGGGTCAGGGGTTTAAAGGTAGGGGTCAGGTTTAAATCCTGGGGTCGGTGTTTAAAGTAGGTGTCGTTATATTAGGTACAGTGTGATGCTATGTGTTCCAGGCCTGGTGAGGGCTGCTGGGTCGTTATATTAGGTACAGTGTGATGCTATGTGTTCCAGGCCTGGTGAGGGCTGCTGGGTCGTTATATTAGGTACAGTGTGATGCTATGTGTTCCAGGCCTGGTGAGGGCTGCTGGGTCGTTATATTAGGTACAGTGTGATACTATGTGTTCCAGGCCTGCTGAGGGCTGCTGGGTCGTTATATTAGGTACAGTGTGATACTATGTGTTCCAGGCCTGCTGAGGGCTGCTGGGTCATATTAGGTACAGTGTGATACTATGTGTTCCAGGCCTGGTGAGGGCTGCTGGGTCGTTATATTAGGTACAGTGTGATGCTATGTGTTCCAGGCCTGGTGAGGGCTGCTGGGTCGTTATATTAGGTACAGTGTGATGCTATGTGTTCCAGGCCTGGTGAGGGCTGCTGGGTCGTTATATTAGGTACAGTGTGATGCTCCAGGCCTGGTGAGGGCTGCTGGGTCGTTATATTAGGTACAGTGTGATGCTATGTGTTCCAGGCCTGGTGAGGGCTGCTGGGTCGTTATATTAGGTACAGTGTGATGCTATGTGTTCCAGGCCTGGTGAGGGGCTGCTGGGTATATTAGGTACAGTGTGATACTATGTGATCCAGGCCTGGTGAGGGCTGCTGGGTTTATATTAGGTACAGTGTGATACTATGTTTCCAGGCCTGGTGAGGGCTGCTGGGTCGTTATATTAGGTACAGTGTGATGCTGTGTGTTCCAGGCCTGGTGAGGGCTGCTGGGTCGTTATATTAGGTACAGTGTGATGCTATGTGTTCCAGGCCTGGTGAGGGCTGCTGGGTCGTTATATTAGGTACAGTGTGATGCTGTGTGTTCCAGGCCTGGTGAGGGCTGCTGGGTCGTTATATTAGGTACAGTGTGATGCTGTGTGTTCCAGGCCTGGTGAGGGCTGCTGGGTCGTTATATTAGGTACAGTGTGATGCTATGTGTTCCAGGCCTGGTGAGGGCTGCTGGGTCGTTATATTAGGTACAGTGTGATGCTATGTGTTCCAGGCCTGGTGAGGGCTGCTGGGTCGTTATATTAGGTACAGTGTGATACTATGTGTTCCAGGCCTGGTGAGGGCTGCTGGGTCGTTATATTAGGTACAGTGTGATACTATGTGTTCCAGGCCTGCTGAGGGCTGCTGGGTCGTTATATTAGGTACAGTGTGATACTATGTGTTCCAGGCCTGCTGAGGGCTGCTGGGTCGTTATATTAGGTACAGTGTGATACTATGTGTTCCAGGCCTGGTGAGGGCTGCTGGGTCGTTATATTAGGTACAGTGTGATACTATGTGTTCCAGGCCTGGTGAGGGCTGCTGGGTCGTTATATTAGGTACAGTGTGATGCTATGTGTTCCAGGCCTGGTGAGGGCTGCTGGGTCGTTATATTAGGTACAGTGTGATACTATGTGTTCCAGGCCTGCTGAGGGCTGCTGGGTCGTTATATTAGGTACAGTGTGATACTATGTGTTCCAGGCCTGGTGAGGGCTGCTGGGTCGTTATATTAGGTACAGTGTGATGCTATGTGTTCCAGGCCTGGTGAGGGCTGCTGGGTCGTTATATTAGGTACAGTGTGATGCTATGTGTTCCAGGCCTGGTGAGGGCTGCTGGGTCGTTATATTAGGTACAGTGTGATGCTATGTGTTCCAGGCCTGGTGAGGGCTGCTGTGTCCGTCGTGAAGGAGTCGTCCTACAGGCCAAGGACACGTCTGTGGTGAGGCCTTCGTCTAGAGCAGCCTGCCGCTCTGCTCCCGTTGACCGACCCGACCCCCCCCCGCCCAGATATATCTGCCCTTCTCTTAACCTAGCTAGGCCAATGACATCTCTTCTCTGACCACTGGAGAGACGATGGGGGGGGGGGACGACACAGAGACACACAGTTTAAACAACATCATGACAGATACAACAAGGTCCTTGAAGGCCCAGAATGAGGTTACCAGTTGTCTGTCTATGATGAGATATGATGACAGTAAGAGGTTGGTGTTGTGTGGGTGGGTGTGTGTGTCCCCTCCCCATTCTCCAGTTGCTCTGATCTGCTATAATAATCTAATGGGTTCAGGTTGAAACTGTGATTCTGTGACTCTAATCTAATGGGTTCAGGTTGAAACTGTGATTCTGTGACTCTAATCTAATGGAATCAGGTTGAAACTGTGATTCCGTGGCTCTAATCTAATGGAATCAGGTTCAAACTGTGATTCCGTGACTCTAATCTAATGGAATCAGGTTGAAACTGTGATTCCGTGACTCTAATCTAATGGGTTCAGGTTGAAACTGTGATTCTGTGACTCTAATCTAATGGGTTCAGGTTGAAACTGTGATTCTGTGACTCTAATCTAATGGAATCAGGTTGAAACTGTGATTCCGTGACTCTAATCTAATGGAATCAGGTTGAAACTGTGATTCCGTGACTCTAATCTAATGGATTCAGGTTCAAACTGTGATTCTGTGACTCTAATCTAATGGAATCAGGTTGAAACTGTGATTCCGTGACTCTAATCTAATGGAATCAGGTTGAAACTGTGATTCCGTGACTCTAATCTAATGGAATCAGTGTTTCTGTGACACGGGGCCTCCAGTCCTCCTGTCCCGGGGTGATGATGTCACAGTGGTTGGAGTGTTGGCTTTGTGCTGTCGCCTGCTGCCCAGAGGGTCTCTGACTAAATATACACATCAACAACGGGTCTGTGTTCAGGAAGGGTGACACGTTCCTAATGTTTCAGACAGAAATGTACTGATTAAAGTTGTCCGCGATGACGAGCCCTTATTATACATGACAGATATATCATATCTGTTGAACACGTTCTATCTCTGTGTTCTGATACCTGCCTGCCGGCCCGGCAGGAAGTGCGTCAGCCGGCCCGGCAGGAAGTGCGTCAGCCGGCCCGGCATAGTTGTCAGCATAAGGCCATCCCTCAACGATCCTTCAAGCTAAAGGACAGAAAACTAATTTTGATTTGTTCGGTTCTTCTCTTATTTAGTTTTGTTTTGTAGAAAAAAAAATCTAATCATCACATCTCTTTTTAATCCAATCTTATTGATTTGTATTTCTTCACTTCTGTCCCCTCCCTCCCTCTATCTCTCCTCCTTTCTCTCTCTTGTCCCCCCCCTCCTCATCTGTTTCCACCCCCCCTCCAGTCCAGAGGAGAGGTCTGGTCTTGCAGTGGGCCGCTGTGGAGGGGTTGTCCTGTCTTGTACTGATAAGCTGAACAGACGTACGGTGTTGGTCCGACCAGTCAGCAAACAGGACTCCTTCAGCCACCTCTCTGGCTTCGTACCGCCTGTAAGAACTGTTTCCTCTTCAGCTGTCTGAGTTCTAAGAACACAGAGTGTTTCCTCTTCAGCTGTCTGAGTTCTAAGAACACAGAGTGTTTCCTCTTCAGCTGTTCTAAGAACACAGAGTGTTTCCTCTTCAGCTGTCTGAGTTCTAAGAACACAGAGTGTTTCCTCTTCAGCTGTCTGAGTTCTAAGAACACAGAGTGTTTCCTCTTCAGCTGTCTGAGTTCTAAGAACACAGAGTGTTTCCTCTTCAGCTGTCTGAGTTCTAAGAACACAGAGTGTTTCCTCTTCGGCTGTCTGAGTTCTAAGAACACAGAGTGTTTCCTCTTCAGCTGTCTGAGTTCTAAGAACACAGAGTGTTTCCTCTTCAGCTGTCTGAGTTCTAAGAACACTGAGAGTTTCCTCTTCAGCTGTTCTAAGAACACAGAGTGTTTCCTCTTCAGCTGTCTGAGTTCTAAGAACACAGAGTGTTTCCTCTTCAGCTGTCTGAGTTCTCATCAACCTTGGTCAACAGTGGGCTTTTACCCAACTAGCCCGTTTAACTCCCATCATGCTTCAGTTTAGTACACTGCAGTGGCATCCCCAGAAGCCAATCAGGTTATGATATGGGAACGTCACTCAGACTGAACTCTGTCTAAACGTTCCTGTTCACCCGTACCTAGTCGCTACAATCAGGACTTTCAAGTGGACTAAATCGACCTCAGATTTGGCTTTTGGAGGGCGATGGGAATCATCCCTGTACAGTTACATCCTGGTCCTGAGGGTTAGAGGTCAAATCTCTCCTCCATAGATTGGTTGTAAATTCAACCTGTTGTTCATACGATAAGTACGAAGGCCTACACAATGGCCATGAGGTATTCAACTTGTTCTCCGTTGCGTTCAGTGATGAACCATCTTTATCGTCAAGGTTGATGAAAGCCCAAACTCTTGTGATTGATGTGGAAAAAGAGCTCTACTTTTCCTTTTCTACTTTTCCCCTGGGAATGGCTTCTTATCTCTTCATCAATCGCCTCTCCTCGTAATTTAACGGCATTTTCTTTCACTTGTATTGTAAAATTGAAATATTTTCGTCGGTAATGAATTTGTGTAAATCAACCGTTAAGATTGTTAACAGTAGATAGATGCTGTTTGTAAATCAAGAGATATTATTTAACTTTAACTTAATTTACTTCCTTGTTGTTAAGAGGTACGGCCCTGCAGAAGACGACAGTAGATAGATGCTGCTTGTAAATCAGAGATATTGTTTAACTTTAACTTAATTTACTTCCTTGTTGTTAAGAGGTACGGCCCTGCAGAAGACGCCTGGTATCCTGTAGTTTCAGTAGGGGGCTTTATGAGTGTGGTATTGGTGTATCAGGAGACTGTTCATAGGAAGTGGTATCTTAAAGCTCTGGTCTTTGACTGGAGATTCTCCATTGTAGTCCAGGAGTTGGTTTAATGTGTCTCAGTTCGTGTTTATGTGGTGTTCCACTGTGAACCTGTTGTCTCCACCTCCTCCACCTCCCCACCAATCAGACAGCAGCCAAGGTCCTGGAGGTTTCCTCCCACCAGCAGCACGGATTCCTGTCCATCACATACACCCAGGTTACAATTATTATTACAGTAGTTATTATTGTTGTTGGTTATATTATTATGTATGAATTATTATTATTATTATTATTATTATTATTATTATTATTATTATTATAATTATTATATATTCATTATTATTATTATTATTATTATTATTATTATTATTATTATTATTATATATTCATTATTATATATTATTATTATTATTATTATTATTATATATTCATTATTATTATTATTATTATTATTATTATTATTATTATATATAGCATTATTATATATTCATTATTATTATTATTATTATTATTATTATTATTATTATTATTCATTATTATTATTATTATTAGTATTATTATTATATTATTATATATTATTATTATTAGTATTATGTATTCATTAGTATTATTATATTATTATTATAGTATTATTATTATTAGTATTATTATATTCATTATATTATTATTATTTAGTATTATTATGTATTCATTATATTATTATTATTATTATTATTATTATTATTATTATTATTATTATTATTATTGTTATGTATTCATTGTTAGTATTATTAAGTATTATTATGTATGCATTAGTATTATTATTTATTCATTAGTATTATTATGTATTCATTAGTAGTATTATTTATTCATTAGTATTATTATGTATTCATTAGTAGTATTATTTATTCATTAGTATTATTATTTATTAATTAGTATTATTATTTATTCATTAGTATTATTATGTATTCATTATTGTAGTTATTATTATTATATTATTATATATTATTATATATTCATTATTATTATTATGTATTGATTATTATTATTATGTATTAGCATTAGTATTATTCATTATATTATTATTATTATTATTAGTATTATTATTAGTATTATTATGTATTCATTAGTAGTATTATTTATTCATTAGTATTATTATTAATTAATTATGTATTCATTAGTATTAGTATGTATTCATTAGTATTATTATGTATTCATTAGTAGTATTATTTATTAATTAGTATTATTATTTATTAATTAGTATTACTATTATTATTAATATCATTTTAATTATGTATTCATTAGTATTATTATGTATTCATTAGTATTAATATTATTTAATTATGTATTCATTAGTATTATTATGTATTCATTAGTATTATTATGTATGCATTAGTATTATTATGTATTCATTAGTATTAATATTATTTAATTATGTATTCATTAGTATTATTATGTATTCATTAGTATTATTATGTATGCATTAGTATTATTATGTATCCATTAGTATTATTATGTATTCATTAGTATTATTATATATTCATTAGTATTAATATTATTTAATTATGTATTCATTAGTATTATTATGTATTCATTAGTATTATTATGTATTCATTATTATTACTAGTAGTAGTAGTAATATAATGTATTTATATAAATATTACCTTGCCCCAGGCGGTCACAAGAAACGTCCGCCACAAGTTGACCACGCGGCTGGAACGAGCAGATCCTCGCGGGGCCCAGCGGCTGACGGAGGGCCCGGCTGACGGGTCTCCCCACTACCTGAGAGAGATCCTGCTGACCGCCCAACCTTTTGACCTTGTCCTCTCCTGTCCCTTACTGGCCACCGTAGCCGGGGTGTTCCACGCCTCGCTGCCACGACGATACCGGGACCTCGGCAAGACGGCGGGCCAGCCGATGAGAAGTCACGTCCTGACGTCGCGCAGCCTGCCGCTAATATATGTCAACACATCAGTGATCAGGGTGTTTTGTCCCTGGAACCCAGACGGACAGGACAGACACACAGGTAAGACTGGACAGACAGGACAGACAGGACGGACAGGACAGACACACAGGTAAGACTGGACAGACAGGACAGACAGACAGGTAAGACTGGACAGACAGGACAGACACACAGGTAAGACTGGACGGACAGGACAGACACACAGGTAAGACTGGACAGACAGGACACACAGGTAAGACTGGACGGACAGGACAGACACACAGGTAAGACTGGACAGACAGGACAGACACACAGGTAAGACTGGACAGACAGGACAGACACACAGGTAAGACTGGACAGACAGGACAGACACACAGGTAAGACTGGACAGACAGGACAGACACACAGGTAAGACTGGACAGACAGGACAGACACACAGGTAAGACCGGACAGACAGGACAGACAGGACAGACAGGACAGACAGGACAGACTGGACGGACAGGACAGACACACAGGTAAGACTGGACAGACAGGACAGACACACAGGTAAGACTGGACAGACAGGACAGACACACAGGTAAGACTGGACAGACAGGACAGACACACAGGTAAGACTGGACAGACAGGACAGACTGGAAAGGTAAGACCACAGACTGGACAGACAGGGACAGACTGGACAGACAGACAGACCAGACAGACAGGACAGACACACAGGTAAGACTGGACAGACAGGACAGACTGGACAGACAGGACAGGGACAGACTGTACAGACACAGGACAGACTGGACAGACTGGACAGACAGACAGACAGGACAGACACACAGGTGGAAGACATGACAGACAGGACAGACAGACACAGACAGGTAAGACTGGACAGACAGACAGGACAGACACACAGGTAAGACCAGGCAGACAGGACTGGACAGACAGGACAGACAGACACAGGTGGACAGACTGGACAGACAGGACAGACACACAGGTAAGACTGGACAGACAGGACAGACACACAGGTAAGACTGACAGACAGGACAGACACACAGGTAAGACTGGACAGACAGGACAGACACACAGGAAAGACTGACAAAGACAGGACAGACTGGACAGACTGGACAGGACAGACTGGACACCCAGACAGACTGGACAGACACACAGGTAAGACAGAGACTGGACAGACACAGACAGGACAGACTGGACAGACAGGACAGACCGGACAGACAGACAGGTACAGACAGGACAGACAGGACAGACAGACAGACAGTAAGACTGGACAGACAGACAGGACAGACAGGACAGACAGACAGACAGGACTCAGACAGACAGACAGACAGACAGGACAGACAGACACACAGGTAAGACTGGACAGACAGGACAGACACACAGGTAAGACTGGACAGACAGGACAGACAGGACCAGACAGACAGGACAGACAGGACTGGACAGACAGGACAGACTGGACAGACAGGACAGACTGGACAGACACACAGCAGACCCCGGGCAGACAGACAGACAGACAGACAGGACAGACAGACAGGTACAGACAGGACAGACAGACAGAAGACAGACAGACAGGTACAGACTGGACAGACAGGACAGACACACAGACCTGGACAGACAGGACAGACACACAGGTAAGACAGGACAGACAGACAGACACACAGACAGACAGGTACAGACAGGACAGACACACAGGTAAGACAGACAGACAGACAGACACACAGGTCAGACAGACAGACACACAGACAGACCGGACAGACAGACAGACAGGACAGGACAGACAGACAGGACAGACAGACAGACAGGACAGACAGGACAGACAGACAGACAGACAGGACAGACAGGACAGGACAGGTAGACAGACAGGACAGACAGACAGGACAGACAGGACAGACAGGACAGACAGACAGGACAGACAGGACAGACAGACAGACAGACAGACAGACAGGACAGACAGACAGGACAGACAGACAGGTAGACAGACAGACAGACAGGACAGACAGGACAGACAGACAGGACAGACAGGACAGACAGGTAAGACTGGACAGACAGACAGGACAGACAGGACAGACAGACAGACAGACGGACAGACAGGACAGACAGGACAGACCGGACAGACAGACAGGTAAGACAGGAGGGGATCCATGGACTGACCTTTTAAAGGTCATGTTCACTGATTTATTGAGGCTACGGCCTCTGATGTTGAGCCAGAGAAGATCGACGTTGTACTGTACAACACCCTCCTGTAGGTTTTAACTCCAACCCTGTTCCTAGAGAGACACCCTCCTGTAGGTTTTAACACCAACCCTCCAACCCTGTTCCTGGAGAGAGACCCTCCTGTAGGTTTTAACTCCAACCCTGGTCCTGGAGAGAGACCCTCCTGTAGGTTTTAACTCCAACCCTGTTCCTGGAGAGATACCCTCCTGTAGGTTTTAACACCAACCCTCCAACCCTGTTCCTGGAGAGAGACCCTCCTGTAGGTTTTAACTCCAACCCTGGTCCTGGAGAGATACCCTCCTGTAGGTTTTAACTCCAACCCTGGTCCTGGAGAGAGACCCTCCTGTAGGTTTTAACTCCAACCCTGTTCCTGGAGAGAGACCCTCCTGTAGGTTTAAACTCTGACCCTGTTCCTGGAGAGAGACCCTCCTGTAGGTTTAAACTCTGACCCTGTCCCTGGAGAGACCCTCCTGTAGGTTTTAACTCCAACCCTGTTCCTGGAGAGAGACCCTCCTGTAGGTTTTAACTCCAACCCTGTTCCTAGAGAGACACCCTCCTGTAGGTTTTAACACCAACCCTCCAACCCTGTTCCTGGAGAGAGACCCTCCTGTAGGTTTTAACTCCAACCCTGGTCCTGGAGAGAGACCCTCCTGTAGGTTTTAACTCCAACCCTGTTCCTGGAGAGATATCCTCCTGTAGGTTTAAACTCTGACCCTGTCCCTGGAGAGAGACCCTCCTGTAGGTTTTAACTCCAACCCTGTCCCTGGAGAGAGACCCTCCTGTAGGTTTTAACTCCAACCCTGTTCCTGGAGAGAGGCCCTCCTGTAGGTTTTAACTCTGACCCTGTTCCTGGAGAGAGACCCTCCTGTAGGTTTTAACTCCAACCCTGGGGGGGGGACTCCTCAGGGGGGCTCCTCAGGGGGGCTCCTCAGGGTCAAGGGTGCTCCTCAGGGGGGCTCCTCAGGGTCAAGGGCTCAGGGGGCTCCTCAGGGGCTCCTCAGGGTGCTCCTCAGGGGGGCTCCTCAGGGTCAAGGGTGCTCCTCAGGGGAGCTCAAGGGTGCTCCTCAGGGGGCTCCTCAGGGGGCTCCTCAGGGGGCTCCTCATGGGGCTCCTCAGGGGGCTCCTCAGGGGCTCCGCAGGGGGCTCCTCAGGGGGGCTCCTCAGGGTCAGGGGGGCTCCTCAGGGGGCTCATAGGGGGCTCCTAAGGGGGGCTCCTTAGGGGGGCTCCTCAGGGGGTCCTTAGGACACTCTGGTACTGAAGTGTATAGGGTCTGTCTGGGTCTGATACCCACTGTGTGTTGCGTCTCCCAGAACCCCAGCTGAGGAGAGAGAGAGAGGACACTCTGGTACTGAAGATAGTGTCTGTCTGGGTCTGATACCCACTGTGTGTTGTGTCTCCCAGAACCCCAGCTGAGGAGAGAGAGGGAGGACACTCTGGTACTGAAGATAGGGTCTGTCTGCGTGGCCCCTCAGGCAGATAACCCTCTGACCAGAACCGTGCTGCGCAAGGACATCTACCAGTGAGTCTATTCTACTACTCTCCTCTCCTCTCCTCTCCTCCTCCTTCTCTCCTCCCCTCTCTCCTCTCCTCCCTCTCTCTCTCTCCTCCTCTCTCTCCTCTCCTTTCCTCCTCCATCCTCCTCTCCTCTCTCCCTCTCTCCTCTTCCTCCCTCCTCATCTCCTCCCTCTCCCTCTCTCCCTCTCTCTCTCTCCTCTCCTCTCTTTCTCCTTCCTCCTCTCTCTCCTCTCCTCCCTCCCTCTCCTCTCCTCCCTCCTCCCTCTCTCTCTCTCTCCTCTTTCTCCTGTCCTCCTCCCTCTCTCCTCTCCTCTCCTCCTTCCTCTCTCCCTCCCTCCTCTCTCCTCTCCCTCTCTCCTTTCCTCCCCCTCTCTCCCCTCCTCCCTCTCTCCTCTCCTCTCCTCCTCCCTCTCTCCTCTCCTCCTCCTCTCTCCTCTCCTCCCTCTCTCCTCTCCTTTCCCTCCCCCTCTCCCTCTCCTTTCCTCTCCCTCTCTCCTCCTCTCCTCCCTCTCTTTCCTTTCCTCTCCTCCCTCTCCTCCCTCTCTCCTCTCCTTTCTTCCCTCCTCCTCCCTCTATCTCTCCCCCTCCCTCTCTCCTCTCTTTCCTCCTCCCTCTCTCCTCTCTCTCTCCTTCCTCCCTCTCTCCCTCTCTCCTCTCCTCCCTCTCCTTTCCTCCTCCTCTCTCCTCTCCTCCCTCCTCTCCCTCTCCTCTTTCTCCTGTCCTCCTCCCTCTCTCCTCTCCTCTCCTCCTTCCCTCTCTCCTCTCCTCCCTCTCTCTCCTCTCCTCCCTCTCTCCTTTCCTCCTCCCTCTCTCCTCTCCTCCCTCTCTCCTCTCCCTCCCCCTCCCTCTCTCCTCTCTCCTCCTCTCTCCCTCCTTTCCTCCCCTCCCTCTCTCCTCTCCTCTCCTCCCTCTCTCCTCTCCTTTCCTCCTCCCTCTCTCCTCTCCTCCCTCTCTCCTCTCCTTTCCCTCCCTCCTCTCCTCTCTCTCCTCTCCTCCTTCCTCTCTCCTCTCCCCTCCCTCTCTCCCTCTCCCTCCCCTCCTCTCCTCTTTCTCCATCTCCTCCTCTCTCCTCTCCTCCCTCTATCCCTCCCTTTCCTCCTCTCCTCCCTCTCTTTTCCACTTCTCCTTCCTCTCTCTTTCCTCCTCCCTCTCTCCTCTCCTCCCTCTCTCCTCTCCCTCTCCTCCTCCTCCCTCTCTCCTCTCCTCCCTCTCTCATCCTCCCTCTCTCCTTTCCTCCTCCCTCTCTCCCTCCTCCTCCCTCTCCTCCTCTCCTCCCTCTCTCCTCTCCTCTTTCTCCTGTCCTCCTCCCTCTCTCCTCTCCTCCCCTCTATCCACTCCTTTCCTCTCTCCTCCCTCTCTTTTCCACTTCTCCCTTCCTCTCTCTCTCTCCTCCCTCTCTCCTCTCCTTTCCTCCTCCCTCTATCCTCTCCTCCCTATCTCCTCTCCTATCCTCCTCCCTCTCTCCTCTCCTCCCTCTCTCATCCTCCCTCTCTCCTTTCTCCTCCCTCTCTCCTCTCCTCTCCTCCCCCTCTCCTCCTCTCTCCTCTCTCCTCTCCTCTCTCTCCCTCTCTCCTCTCCTCTCCTCCCTCTCTCCTCTCCTCCCTCTCCCCCTCTCTCCTCTCCTCTCCTCTCCTCCCCCTGTCCTCCTTCTCTCTCTCTCTCTCCTCCCTCTCTCTCCTCTCCCTCTCCTCCCTGTCCTCCCTCTCTCCTCTCTCCTCTCCCCTCCCTCTCCTCCCTCTCCTCTCTCTCTCTCCTCTCCTCCCTCTCCTCTCCTCCTCCCCTCTCTCCTCTCCTCCCCTCTCCTCTCTCCACCACACACAGCCAGCTGACCACAATTCATTTTAAAGTGTCCCTCTAAATGAGTCTGGTCTCATATGTC
>NW_026282457.1:0-2983 GCF_023373465.1 Oncorhynchus keta | reverse complement strand
GATACCCTAGGCAGACACGTTTGGCTCCCTACATAAGATACCTAGGCAGACATGTTGGATCTCTACATAGATACCCTAGGCAGACATGTTGGCTCCTACATAGATACCCTAGGCAGACATGTTGGCTCTTACATAGATACCCTAGGCAGACATGTTGGCTCCCACATAGATACCCTAGGCAGACATGTTGGCTCCCACATAGATACCCTAGGCAGACATGTTGGCTCCTACATAGATACCCTAGGCAGACACGTTGGCTCACCCACATAGATACCTAGGCAGACACGTTGGCTCCTACATAGATACCCTAGGCAGACATGTTGAGGCTCCTACATAGATACCCTAGGCCAGACATGTTGGCTCCCTACATAGATACCCTAGGCAGACATGTTGGCTCCTACATAGATACCCTAGGCAGACATGTTGGCTCCTACATAGATACCTCTAGGCAGACATGTTGGCTCCTACATAGATACCCTAGGCAGACATGTTGGCTCCTACATAGATACCCTAGGCAGACATGTTGGCTCCCACATAGATACCCTAGGCAGACATGTTGGCTCCTACATAGATACCCTAGGCAGACATGTTGGCTCCTACATAGATACCCTAGGCAGACACGTTGGCTCCTACATAGATACCTCTAGGCAGACATGTTGGCTCCCACATAGATACCCTAGGCAGACATGTTGGCTCCTACATAGATACCCTAGGCAGACATGTTGGCTCCTACATAGATACCCTAGGCAGACATGTTGGCTCCTACATAGATACCCTAGGCAGACATGTTGGCTCCTACATGGATACCCTAGGCAGACATGTTGGCTCCTACATAGATACCCTAGGCAGACATGTTGGCTCCTACATAGATACCCTAGGCAGACACGTTGGCTCCTACATAGATACCCTAGGGCAGACATGTTGGCTCCTACATAGATACTCCTAGGCAGACATGTTGGCTCCTACATAGATACCCTAGGCAGACATGTTGGCTCCTACATAGATACCCTAGGCAGACATGTTGGCTCCTACATAGATACCCTAGGCAGACATGTTGGCTCCTACATAGATACCCTAGGCAGACACGTTGGCTCCTACATAGATACCCTAGGCAGACATGTTGGCTCCTACATAGATACCCTAGGCAGACATGTTGGCTCCTACATAGATACCCTAGGCAGACATGTTGGCTCCTACATAGATACCTAGGCAGACATGTTGGCTCCTACATAGATACCCTAGGCAGACATGTTGGCTCCTACATAGATACCCTAGGCAGACATGTTGGCTCCTACATAGATACCCTAGGCAGACATGTTGGCTCCTACATAGATACCCTAGGCAGACATGTTGGCTCCTACATAGATACCCTAGGCAGACATGTTGGCTCCTACATAGATACCCTAGGCAGACATGTTGGCTCCCACATAGATACCCTAGGCAGACATGTTGGCTCCTCCATGATACCTCATGTTGGCTCCTACATAGATACCCTAGGCAGACATGTTGGCTCCTACATAGATACCCTAGGCAGACATGTTGGCTCCTACATAGATACCCTAGGCAGACATGTTGGCTCCTACATAGATACCCTAGGCAGACATGTTGGCTCCTACATAGATACCCTAGGCAGACATGTTGGCTCCTACATAGATACCCTAGGCAGACATGTTGGCTCCTACATAGATACCCTAGGCAGACATGTTGGCTCCTACATAGATACCCTAGGCAGACATGTTGGCTCCTACATAGATACCCTAGGCAGACACGTTGGCTCCTACATAGATACCCTAGGCAGACATGTTGGCTCCTACATAGATACCCTAGGCAGACATGTTGGCTCCCACATAGATACCCTAGGCAGACATGTTGGCTCCTACATAGATACCCTAGGCAGACATGTTGGCTCCTACATAGATACCCTAGGCAGACATGTTGGCTCCTACATAGATACCCTAGGCAGACATGTTGGCTCCTACATAGATACCCTAGGCAGACATGTTGGCTCCTACATAGATACCCTAGGCAGACATGTTGGCTCCTACATAGATACCCTAGGCAGACATGTTGGCTCCTACATAGATACCCTAGGCAGACATGTTGGCTCCTACATAGATACCCTAGGCAGACATGTTGGCTCCTACATAGATACCCTAGGCAGACATGTTGGCTCCTACATAGATACCCTAGGCAGACATGTTGGCTCCTACATAGATACCCTAGGCAGACATGTTGGCTCCTACATAGATACCCTAGGCAGACATGTTGGTCTCACATAGATACCTCTAGGCAGACATGTTGGCTCCTACATAGATACTCTAGGCAGACATGTTGGCTCCTACCTAGATACCCTAGGCAGACACGTTGGCTCCTTACATAGATACTCCTAGGCAGACATGTTGGCTCCTACATAGATATTCTAGGCAGACATGTTGGCTCCTACATTAGATACCCTAGGCAGACATGTTGGCTCCTACATAGATACTTCTAGGCAGACATGTTGGCTCCTACATAGATACCTCTAGGCAGACACGTTGGTTCTACATAGATACTTAGCAGACATGCTGGTCTTACATAGATACCCTAGGCAGACATGTTGGCTCCTACATAGATACCCTAGGCAGACATGTTGGCTCCTACATAGATACCTCTAGGGCAGACATGTTGGCTCCTACATAGATACCTCTAGGCAGACATGTTGGCTCCTACATAGATACCCTAGGCAGACATGTTGGCTCCTACATAGATACCTCTAGGCCAGACATGTTGGCTCCTACATAGATACCCTAGGCAGACATGTTGGCTCCTACATAGATACCTCTAGGGCGGACATGTTGGCTCCTACATGAGATGCCTCCTAGGCAGACACGTTGGCTCCTACATGGATACCCCAGACGGACATGTTGGCTCCTACATGAATACCCCTAGGCAGACATATTTGGCTTCCCACATAGATACCTAGGCAGACATGTTGGCTCCACAT
>NW_026282456.1:0-5764 GCF_023373465.1 Oncorhynchus keta | reverse complement strand
ATCCTGATAACAAAAATAGAGGAATAAAATAAAATGAAACATGAATTAATAAATACACAATGAGGCAACACACACACACACACACACACACACACACACACACACACACACACACACACACACACACACACACACACACACACACACACACACACACACACACACACACACACACACACACACACACACACACACACACACACAGGAAGCACACACACACACTCAGAAAACACACACACACACAGACACACACACACACAGGAAACACACACACACACACAGGAAGCACACACACATATAGGAAGCACACACACACACAGAAAACACACACACAGGAAGCACACACACACACACACACACACACACACACACACACACACACACACAGGAAGCACACACAGGAAACACACACACACAGGAAACACACACTCACAGGAAGCACACACACACACACACACACACAGGAAACACACACAGGAAACACACACACACACAGGAAACACACACACACAGGAAACACACACTCACAGGAAGCACACACACACACACACACACACACACACACACACACACACACACACACACACACACACACACACACACACACACACACACACACACACAGGAAACACACTGTGTTGTCTGCTCACACTGCTATGCTTTATCTTGGCCAGGTTGCAGTTGCACATGAGAACTTGTTCTCTACTAGCCTACCTGGTTAAATAAATATGAAAAAGGTGTGTAGGTGTGAAAAAAACACACACACACAGGAAATACACACAGGAAGCACACACACACAGAGGCACACACACACACACACAGAGGCTTGCACACACAATCACTGAAAACACACACACACAGGAAACACACACACAGGAAACACACACAATCACACAGAAACTTACACACACAGGAAGCACACACACACAGGAAACACACACACACAGGAAACTTACACACACAGGAAGCACACACACGCACAGGAAACACACACACACAGGAAGCACACACACACAGGAAACACACACACACAATCACACAGAAAACACACACACACAGGAAACACACACAGGAAACTTACACACACAGGAAACACACACACAATCACACAGGAAACACACACACACAATCACACAGGAAACTTACACACACAGGAAAAGAGTCCAAATGATTCCCACCATACCTCATCTTATCTGAGGGAGTGTGAACAGACAGCATTGTACATTGAGTCAAATCAGGTGTAGATGCTGGCCCTTTCCCAACAGAGATAAAAAATATCTAAATAATAAACAAGATAATTGAGGTAAATATATACAGTACCAGTCACAAGTTTTAGAACACCTACTCATTCAAGCGTTTTTCTTAATTTTTTACTATGTTCTACATTGTAGAATAATATTGAAGACATCAAAACAATGAAATAACACAGATGGAATCATGTAGTAACCAAAAAAGTGTTAAACAAATAAAAATATGTTTTATGTTTGAGATTCTTCTAAGCAGCCACCTTTTTTCCTTGATGACAGCTTTTCTCTTGGAGAAGATCTGCAAAGAGGACTGGGACAAAATCCCTCCTGAGATGTGTGCAACCCTGGTGGCCAACTACAAGAAACGTCTGACCTCTGTGATTGCCAACAAGGGTTTTGCCACCAAGTACTAAGTCATGTTTTGCAGAGGGGAACTGCTGGCGCACAGCTCGGACACCCATGCATACCCACAAGACATACCACCAAGGGTCTCTTCACAGTCCCCAAGTCCGAATCCGTTTGAACTGCTGGCGCACAGCAGGACACCATGCATGCCCACAAGACATACCGCCAAGGGTCTCTTCACAGTCCCCAAGTCCAAACCGTTTGAACTGCTGGCGACAGCTCGGACACCCATGCATACCCACAAGACATACCACAAGGGTCTCTTCACAGTCCCCAAGTCCCGATCCGTTTGAACTGCTGGCGCACAGCTCGGACACCCATGCATACCCACAAGACATACCACCAAGGGTCTCTTCACAGTCCCCAAGTCCGAATCCGTTTGAACTGCTGGCGCACAGCTCGGACACCCATGCATACCCACAAGACATACCACCAAGGGTCTCTTCACAGTCCCCAAGTCCGAATCCGTTTGAACTGCTGACCCAGTTGAAATGTTTTTAAAACAGTCCCGTAGACTCTTATAAGCTCTTAGCTTGTGAGATCAGGATGGTTCGTACGAGGCTCGTAGGCCAGTGATTCCCAACCTTTTTTCAGTTACTGTACAAACAACTGCATTTTTCTCTGCCAGGAGTACCCCTGAAGTACCCCGTCATGTGCATTTTACCAGTAGACCCATGGTCTCATGATACAGATTCAGAGTGTTTATTAGTCACATGTACAGGGTTACAGGTGTGATGGCAGGGTACAGTGTTTAATAGTCACATGTACAGGGTTACAGGTGTGATGGCAGGGTACAGTGTTTATTAGTCACATGTACAGGGTTACAGGTGTGATGGCAGGGTACAGTGTTTAATAGTCACATGTACAGGGTTACAGGTGTGACTGCAGGGTACAGTGTTTATTAGTCACATGTGCAGGTTACAGGTGTGACTGCAGGTTGCAGTGTTTTATTATCACATGTACAGGGTTACAGGTGATGGCAGGGTACAGTGTTTAATAGTCACATGTACAGGGTTACAGGTGTGACTGCAGGTTACAGTGTTTATTAGTCACATGTACAGGGTTACAGGTGTGATGGCAGGGTACAGTGTTTATTAGTCAGTACATGGGTTACAGGTGTGATGGCAGGGTACAGTGTTTATTAGTCACATGTACAGGGTTTACAGGTGTGATGGCAGGGTACAGTGTTTATTAGTCACATGTACAGGGTTACAGGTGTGACTGCAGGGTGATGTTTATTAGTCACATGTACAGGGTTACAGGTGTGACTGCAGGTTTACAGTGTTTATTAGTCACATGTACAGGGTTACAGGTGTGACTGCAGGGTACAGTGTTTAATAGTCACATGTACAGGGTTACAGGTGTGACTGCAGGTTGCAGTGTTTATTAGTCACATGTACAGGGTTACAGGTGTGACTGCAGGTTACAGTGTTTATTAGTCACATGTACAGGTTACAGTGTGACTGCAGGGTACAGTGTTTATTAGTCACATGTACAGGGTTACAGGTGTGACTGCAGGGTACAGTGTTTATTAGTCACATGTACAGGGTTACAGGTGTGATTGCAGGGTACAGTGTTTATTAGTCACATGTACAGGGTTACAGGTGTGATGGCAGGTTACAGTGTTTATTAGTCACATGTACAGGGTTACAGGTGTGATGGCAGGGTACAGTGTTTATTAGTCACATGTACAGGGTTACAGGTGTGATGGTAGGTTACAGTGTTTATTAGTCACATGTACAGGGTTACAGGTGTGATAGCAGGGTACAGTGTTTAATAGTCACATGTACAGGGTTACAGGTGTGATGGCAGGGCAGTGTTTATTAGTCACATGTACAGGGTTACAGGTGTGATGGCAGGTTACAGTGTTTATTAGTCACATGTACAGGGTTACAGGTGTGATGGCAGGTTACAGTGTTTATTAGTCACATGTACAGGGTTACAGGTGTGATGGCAGGGCACTGTTTTATTAGCCTGCATGTACAGGGTTACAGGTGTGATTGGGGAGTACAGTGTTTTATTAGTCACATGTACAGGGTTACAGGTGTGACTGCAGGTTACAGTGTTTATTAGTCACATGTACAGGGTTACAGGTGTGACTGCAGGGTACAGTGTTTATTAGTCACATGTACAGGGTTACAGGTGTGATGGCAGGGTACAGTGTTTATTAGTCACATGTACAGGGTTACAGGTGTGATGGCAGGTTACAGTGTTTATTAGTCACATGTACAGGGTTACAGGTGTGATGGCAGGGTACAGTGTTTAATAGTCACATGTACAGGGTTACAGGTGTGATGGCAGGGTTACAGGTGTGATGGCAGGGTACAGTGTTTATTAGTCACATGTACAGGGTTACAGGTGTGATTGCAGGGTACAGTGTTTATTAGTCACATGTACAGGGTTACAGGTGTGATGGCAGGGTACAGTGTTTAATAGTCACATGTACAGGGTTACAGGTGTGATGGCAGGGTACAGTGTTTATTAGTCACATGTACAGGGTTACAGGTGTGATGGCAGGGTACAGTGTTTAATAGTCACATGTACAGGGTTACAGGTGTGATGGCAGGGTTACAGGTGTGACTGCAGGGTACAGTGTTTATTAGTCACATGTACAGGGTTACAGGTGTGATGGCAGGGTACAGTGTTTATTAGTCAAGCACGTACAGGGTTACAGGTGTGGACTGCAGGGTACAGTGTTTAATAGTCACATGTACAGGGTTACAGGTGTGACTGCAGGGTACAGTGTTTATTAGTCACATGTACAGGGTTACAGGTGTGATGGCAGGGTACAGTGTTTATTAGTCACATGTACAGGGTTACAGGTGTGATGGCAGGGGTACAGTGTTTATTAGTCACATGTACAGGGCTTTCAGGTTACAGTGTTTATTAGTCACATGTACAGGGTTACAGGTGTGATGGCAGGGTACAGTGTTTAATAGTCACATGTACAGGGTTACAGGTGTGATGGCAGGGTTACAGGTGTGATGGCAGGGTACAGTGTTTATTAGTCACATGTACAGGGTTACAGGTGTGATGGCAGGGTACAGTGTTTATTAGTCACATGTACAGGGTTACAGGTGTGATGGCAGGGTACAGTGTTTATTAGTCACATGTACAGGGTTACAGGTGTGATGGCAGGGTACAGTGTTTATTAGTCACATGTACAGGGTTACAGGTGTGATGGCAGGTTACAGTGTTTATTAGTCACATGTACAGGGTTACAGGTGTGATGGCAGGGTTACAGGTGTGATGGCAGGGTACAGGTTTTATTAGTCACATGTACAGGGTTACAGGTGTGACTGCAGGGTACAGTGTTTAATAGTCACATGTACAGGTTACAGGTGTGATGGCAGGTTACAGTGTTTATTAGTCACATGTACAGGGTTACAGGTGTGATGGCAGGGTTACAGGTGACTGCAGGTTACAGTGTTTAATAGTCACATGTACAGGGTTACAGGTGTGATGGTAGGGTACAGTGTTTATTAGTCACATGTACAGGGTTACAGGTGTGATAGCAGGTTACAGTGTTTATTGGGGGTCACATGTACAGGGTTACAGGTGTGACTGCAGGGTACAGTGTTTTCTAGTCACATGTACAGGGTTACAGTGATGGTAGGGCACAGTGTTTATTAGTCACATGTACAGGTTACAGGTGTGATGGCAGGGTACAGTGTTTATTAGTCACATGTACAGGGTTACAGGTGTGATGGCAGGGTACAGTGTTTATTAGTCACATGTACAGGGTTACAGGTGTGATGGCAGGGTACAGTGTTTATTAGTCACATGTACAGGGTTACAGGTGTGATGGCAGGGTACAGTGAATATCTTAGGCTTCGATCTCCAACATGCAGGACTAAGTAAAATACAGTAACGAAAATGGTAATAAAACAACAACAATAGTAATACCCACAAACGATACCACCAAGGGTCTCTTCACAGTCCCCAAGTCCAGAACAGACTATGGAAGGTGTACAGAACTACACAGAGCCATGACTACATTGGAGCTCTGAGTCCATATCAGCTAACTGATGCAAGCAGCAAAATTAGATTTAAAAAACAAACAGATAAAGTTATGGAACAGCGGGGACTGTGAAGTAATACAAACATCGACA
>NW_026282455.1:22500-51811 GCF_023373465.1 Oncorhynchus keta | reverse complement strand
CCCAATGTCTTCAGTTCGTTGTCTCCAGAGCTAATACCAGAGAAGCTACCCGATGTCATCATTTACATTTACATTTAAGTCATTTAGCAGACGCTCTTATCCAGAGCGACTTACAAATTGGTGCATTCACCTTATGACATCCAGTAGAATAGTCACTTTACAATAGTGCATCTAAATCTTAAAGGGGGGGGTGAGAAGGATTACTTATCCTATCTAGGTATTCCTTAAGAGGTGGGGTTTCAGGTGTCTCCGGAAGGTGGTGATTGACTCCCAGCTGTCCTGGCGTCGTGAGGGGAGTTTGTTCCACCATTGGGGGCCAGTTGGGGGTCAGTTCTTATAGTCTACAGAGCTAATACCAGAGAAGCTACCTGATGTCATCAGTTCTTATAGTCTGCAGAGCTAATACCAGAGAAGCTACCCGATGTCTTCAGTTCTCGTTGTCTCCAGAGCTAATACCAGAGAAGCTACCCGATGTCATCAGTTCTTATAGTCTCCAGAGCTAATACCAGAGAAGCTACCTGATGTCATCAGTTCTTATAGTCTGCAGAGCTAATACCAGAGAAGCTACCCGATGTCTTCAGTTCTCGTTGTCTCCAGAGCTAATACCAGAGAAGCTACCCGATGTCATCTTAGTTAAAGTTAATGCCAGTGCCTGATGTCATCTTCAGAGCTAATGCCAGAGAAGCTACCCGATGTCTTCAGTTCTCATAGTCTTATAGTCTACAGAGCTAATGTCAGGAAGCTACCTGATGTCATTAGTTCTTATAGTCTATCAGTTCGCCCAGAGTTAATGCCAGGAAGCTACCTGATGTCATTAGTTCTTATAGTCTACAGAGTTAATGCCAGGAAGCTAAGTCTACCTGATGTCATTAGTTCTTATAGTCTACAGAGTTAATGCCAGGGAAGCTACCTGATGTCATCAGTTCTTATAGTCTACAGAGTTAATGCCAGAGAAGCTACCTGATGTCATCAGTTCTTATAGTCTACACAGAGTTAATGCCAGGGAAGCTACCTGATGTCATCAGTTCTTATAGTCTTTCAGAGTTAATGCCAGGAAGCTACCTGATGTCATCAGTTCTTATAGTCTACCAGAGTTAATGCCAGGGAAGCTACCTGATGTCATCAGTTCTTATAGTCTTTCAGAGTTAATGCCAGGAAGCTACCTGATGTCATCAGTTCTTATAGTCTACAGAGTTAATGCCAGGGAAGCTACCTGATGTCATCAGTTCTCATAGTCTTTCAGAGTTAATGCCAGAGAAGCTACCTGATGTCATTCTTATAGTATCACGTTCTTATAGTCTACAGAGTTAATGCCAGGGAAGCTACCTGATGTCATCAGTTCTTATAGTCTTTTCACAGAGTTAATGCCAGGAGAAGCTACCTGATGTCATCAGTTCTCATAGTCTTTCAGAGTTAATGCCAGGGAAGCTACCTGATGTCATTAGTTCTTATAGTCTTTCAGAGTTAATGCCAGGAAGCTACCTGATGTCATTAGTTCTTATAGTCTTTCAGAGTTAATGCCAGGGAAGCTACCTGATGTCATCAGTTCTTATAGTCTTTCAGAGTTAATGCCAGGAAGCTACCTGATGTCATTAGTTCTCATAGTCTTTCAGAGTTAATGCCAGGGAAGCTACCTGATGTCATTCTGAGTTCTTATAGTCTACAGAGTTAATGCCAGGAAGCTACCTGATGTCATCAGTTCTCATAGTCTACAGAGTTAATGCCAGGGAAGCTACCTGATGTCATCAGTTCTCATAGTCTTTCAGAGTTAATGCCAGAGAAGCTACCTGATGTCATCAGTTCTCATAGTCTTTCAGAGTTAATGCCAGAGAAGCTACCTGATGTCATCAGTTCTCATAGTCTTTCAGAGTTAATGTCAGGGAAGCTACCTGATGTCATCAGTTCTCATAGTCTTTCAGAGTTAATGCCAGAGAAGCTACCTGATGTCATCAGTTCTCATAGTCTTTCAGAGTTAATGCCAGGGAAGCTACCTGATGTCATCAGTTCTCATAGTCTTTCAGAGTTAATGCCAGGGAAGCTACCTGATGTCATTAGTTCTTATAGTCTACAGAGTTAATGCCAGGGAAGCTACCTGATGTCATCAGTTCTCATAGTCTTTCAGAGTTAATGCCAGGGAAGCTACCTGATGTCATCAGTTCTCATAGTCTTTCAGAGTTAATGCCAGGAAGCTACCTGATGTCATCAGTTCTCATAGTCTTTCAGAGTTAATGCCAGGGAAGCTACCTGATGTCATCAGTTCTCATAGTCTTTCAGAGTTAATGCCAGGAAGCTACCTGATGTCATCAGTTCTCATAGTCTTTCAGAGTTAATGCCAGAGAAGCTACCTGATGTCATCAGTTCTCATAGTCTTTCAGAGTTAATGCCAGGAAGCTACCTGATGTCATCAGTTCTCATAGTCTTTCAGAGTTAATGCCAGGAAGCTACCTGATGTCATCAGTTCTCATAGTCTTTCAGAGTTAATGCCAGGGAAGCTACCTGATGTCATCAGTTCTCATAGTCTTTCAGAGTTAATGCCAGGAAGCTACCTGATGTCATCAGTTCTCATAGTCTTTCAGAGTTAATGCCAGAGAAGCTACCTGATGTCATCAGTTCTCATAGTCTTTCAGAGTTAATGCCAGAGAAGCTACCTGATGTCATTAGTTCTTATAGTCTACCTGATGTCATCAGTTCTCATAGTTAATTAATGCCAGGGAAGCTACCTGATGTCATCAGTTCTTATAGTCTTTCAGAGTTAATGCCAGAGTTAATGCTTAGAGAAGCTACCTGATGTCATCAGTTCTCATAGTTTCTCAAAGAGTTAATGCCAGGGAAGCTACCTGATGTCATCAGTTCTCATAGTCTTTCAGAGTTAATGCCAGGAAAGCTACCTGATGTCATTAGTTCTTATAGTCTTTCAGAGTTAATGCCAGGAAGCTACCTGATGTCATCAGTTCTCATAGTCTTTCAAGATGTCATCAGTTCTCATACTTTCAGAGTTAATGTAGAGCTACTGATGTCAGTTCTTATAGTTCTTATAGTCTAAGAGTTAATGCCAGGGAAGCTACCTGATGTCATTAGTTCTCATAGTCTTTCAGAGTTAATGCCAGGGAAGCTACCTGATGTCATCAGTTCTTATAGTCTACAGAGTTAATGCCAGGGAAGCTACCTGATGTCATCAGTTCTTTCAGAGTTAATGCCAGGAAGCTATAGTCTAAAGTTAATGCCAGGGAAGCTACCTGATGTCATCAGTTCTTATAGTCTAAAGAGTTAATGCCAGAGAAGCTACCTGATGTCATCAGTTCTTATAGTCTAAAGAGTTAATGCCAGGAAGCTACCTGATGTCATCAGTTCTCATAGTCTTTCAGAGTTAATGCCAGAGAAGCTACCTGATGTCATTAGTTCTCATAGTCTAAAGAGTTAATGCCAGGAAGCTACCTGATGTCATTAGTTCTTATAGTCTAAAGAGTTAATGCCAGGAAGCTACATGTCATCAGTTCTCATAGTCTAAGAGAGTTAATGCCAGGAAGCTACCTGATGTCATTAGTTCTCATAGTCTACAGAGTTAATGCCAGGGAAGCTACCTGATGTCATCAGTTCTTATAGTCTACAGAGTTAATGCCAGAGAAGCTACCTGATGTCATCAGTTCTTATAGTCTAAAGAGTTAATGCCAGGAAGCTACCTGATGTCATTAGTTCTTATAGTCTAAAGAGTTAATGCCAGGGAAGCTACCTGATGTCATCAGTTCTTATAGTCTAAAGAGTTAATGCCAGGAAGCTACCTGATGTCATCAGTTCTCTAGTCTACAGATAGTCTGATGTCATCAGTTCTTATAGTTAATACCTGATGTCATTTCTTATAGCCAGTTCTTATAGTCTAAAGAGTTAATGCTACCTGATGTCATTAGTTCTCATAGTCTACAGAGTTAATGCCAGGGAAGCTACCTGATGTCATTAGTCTCATAGTCTACAGAGTTAATGCCAGGGAAGCTACCTGATGTCATCAGTTCTTATAGTCTAAAGAGTTAATGCCAGGGAAGCTACCTGATGTCATCAGTTCTCATAGTCTACAGTTAATGCATTAGTTCTCATAGTCTACAGAGTTAATGCCAGGAAGCTACCTGATGTCATCAGTTCTTATAGTCTAAAGATTAATGCCATACCTGATGTCATCAGTTCTTATAGTCTAAAGAGTTAATGCCAGGAAGCTACCTGATGTCATCAGTTCTTATAGTCTAAAGAGTTAATGCCAGAGAAGCTACCTGATGTCATCAGTTCTTATAGTCTAAGAGTTAATGCCAGGGAAGCTACCTGATGTCATCAGTTCTTATAGTCTTATAGTCAGAGTTAATGCCAGGAAGCTACCTGATGTCATCAGTTCTCATAGTCTTTCAGAGTTAATGCCAGGGAAGCTACCTGATGTCATCAGTTCTCATAGTCTTTCAGAGTTAATGCCAGGAAGCTATCTGATGTCATCAGTTCTCATAGTCTAGTTCTCATAGATGTCTTTACCTGATGTCATTAGTTCTCAGAGTTAATGCCAGGGAAGCTACCTGATGTCATTAGTTCTCATAGTCTTTCAGAGTTAATGCCAGGGAAGCTACCTGATGTCATTAGTTCTCATAGTCTTTCAGAGTTAATGCCAGGAAGCTACCTGATGTCATTAGTTCTTATAGTCTAAAGAGTTAATGCCAGGGAAGCTACCTGATGTCATCAGTTCTCAAAGAGTTAATGTCTTGTCAGTTCTCAGTTAATTAATGCCAGGGAAGCTACCTGATGTCATCAGTTCTTATAGTCTAAAGAGTTAATGCCAGGGAAGCTACCTGATGTCATCAGTTCTTATAGTCTAAAGAGTTAATGCCAGAGAAGCTACCTGATGTCATCAGTTCTTATAGTCTAAAGAGTTAATGCCAGAGAAGCTACCTGATGTCATCAGTTCTTATAGTCTAAAGAGTTAATGCCAGAGAAGCTACCTGATGTCATCAGTTCTCATGAAAGTTACTCCTCTGCGTTAGTTACTTCCACATGCTGTACACATGGTGCAGCTGAGAGTTTTTCTTCCACAATACATAAGCATAATACTGTGACCAAACTGCAGGCAACACAACAGAAACCTAGAGCATGCACATCTTCAGCCCACACCTTCAGCCCTTATCTTCAGCCCACACCTTCAGCCCTTATCTTCAGCCCACACCTTCAGCCCTTATCTTCAGCCCACACCTTCAGCCCTTAGCTTCAGCCCACACCTTTAGCCCTTACCTTCAGCCCTTATCTTCAGCCCACACTTTCAGCCCAGAACTTCAGCCCACACCTTCAGCCCACACCTTCAGCCCTTATCTTCAGCCCACCTCTTCAGCCCACACTTTCAGCCCACCTCTTCAGCCCACACTTTCAGCCCACCTCTTCAGCCCACACCTTCAGCCCAGAGCTTCAGCCCACAGCATCAGCCTACCTCTTCCGCCCACACCTTCAGCCACACCTTCAGCCCACACCTTCAGCCCAGAACTTCTGCCCACACTTTCAGCCCACACCTTCACTGCACATCTTCAGCCCACACCTTCACTGCACATCTTCAGACCACACCTTCAGCCACACCTTCAGCCCACACCTTCAGCCACACCTTCAGCCCACACCTTCAGCCCAGAACTTCAGCCCACACCTTCAGCCCAGAACTTCAGCCCACATCTTCAGCCCTTATTTTTAGCCCACCTCTTCAGCCCACACCTTCACCGCACATCTTCAGCCCACACCTTCAGCCACACCTTCAGCCCACACCTTCAGCCCACCTCTTCAGCCCACCTATTCAGCCCACACCTTCAGCCCACACCTTCAGCCCAGAACTTCAGCCCACACCTTCAGCCCAGAACTTCAGCCCACACCTTCAGCCCTTATTTTTAGCCCACCTCTTCAGCCCACACCTTCAGCCCAGAGGCTGTCACCTCCACACACACAGAGGCTGTCACCTCCACACCTCCAGCATCCAACACTGACTGTATACATCTTACATCATCACACACAGTGCAGTGAAATGCTCTCCTTTTATATCTCTCTCTCTCTCTCTCTCTCTCTCTCTCTCTCTCTCTCTCTCTCTCTCTCTCTCTCTCTCTCTCTCTCTCTCTCTCTCTCTCTCTCTCTCTCTCTCTCTCTGTCTCTCTCTCTCTCTCTGACTCCCTCTCTCTCTCTCTCTGTCTCTCTCTCTCTCTCTCTCTCTCTCTCTCTCTCTCTCTGTCTCTCTCTCTCTCTCTCTCTCTCTCTCTCTCTCTCTCTCTCTCTCTCTCTCTCTCTCTGTCTGTCTGTCTCTCTCTCTCTCTGTCTGTCTCTCTCTGTCTCTCAGCCACTTGTCAGCGTTTTATGATCCCCTGTCCCTGTACTCCGATACACCTCCATACACACACATGTCTATTATCCTCTTTAATCTGTCATGTCATACATACACAGAGCTGGTCTTGTAGATCCATTCAGTCTCTGTCCCAGTGTGTCTGCCCCCCTGCTCCTGGTTGGCTGTTCTAGTGTGTGTGTCTGCCCCCGCCTGCTCCTGTTTGGCTGTTCTAGTGTGTGTGTCTGACCCCCCGCCTGCTCCCGGTTGGCTGTTCTAGTGTGTGTGTCTGCCCCCCTGCTCCTGGTTGGCTGTTCTAGTGTGTGTGTCTGCCCCCCGCCTGCTCCTGGTTGGCTGTTCTAGTGTGTGTGTCTGCCCCCCTGCTCCTGGTTGGCTGTTCTAGTGTGTGTGTGTCTGTGTGTATCTTTGGTTGGCTGTTCTAGTGTGTGTGTGTCTGTGTGTATCTTTGTCTCTGTTTCTATGTGTCTCTATGTGTTTCTGAGTGTCTCCATGGGTCTCTATGTGTCTCTGAGTCTGGTTTGAACCAGATGATTGTGTAATAAAAAAGAAGACGACCCCCCACCTCCTTCTCTCTCACATTAATAAAATTAAAGGGCCAGTGTGTGTATATATTTCACCTCCTGTCATTGGTGGGGCTGTATTCTCTCAGATCATGCGGGGATGTGTTGTTGTGATGTGAAAACAATGTCTCTATGTCTAAAATATGTCCCAATTTCCCAACCAGGTTGATAATGTTAGAAAGAGACAGAGAAATGTGGATAAGTAAAAAAGGAAATTTTTCTCATCTGCACTTTTGTCTCTGAATCTGTGTGTCTGTGTGTCTGTGTGTCTGTGTGGGTCTCTGTGTGTCTGTATGTGTCTCTGTGTGTCTGTGTGTCTGTGTGGGTCTCTGTGTGTCTGTATGTGTCTCTGTGTGTCTGTGTGTCTCTGTGTGTCTGTGTGTCTGTGTGTCTGTGTGTCTGTGTGGGTCTCTGTGTGTCTGTGTGTCTGTGTGGGTCTCTGTGTGTCTGTATGTGTCTCTGTGTGTCTGTGTGTCTGTGTGGGTCTCTGTGTGTCTGTATGTGTCTCTGTGTGTCTGTGTGGGTCTCTGTGTGGGTCTCTGTGTGTCTGTATGTGTCTCTGTGTGTCTGTGTGTCTGTGTGGGTCTCTGTGTGTCTGTGTGTCTGTGTGGGTCTCTGTGTGTCTGTATGTGTCTCTGTGTGTCTGTGTGTCTGTGTGGGTCTCTGTGTCTCTGTATGTGTCTCTGTGTGTCTGTGTGTCTGTGTGGGTCTCTGTGTGTCTGTATGTGTCTCTGTGTGTCTGTGTGTCTGTGTGTGTCTCTGTGTGTCTGTATGTGTCTCTGTGTGTCTATGTGTGTCTGTGTGGGTCTCTGTGTGTCTGTGTGTCTGTGTGTGTCTCTGTGTGTCTGTATGTGTCTGTATGTGTCTCTGTGTCTCTGTGTGTGTCCCTATGTCACATGTCAAGACACAGAATAACACTGTTGAGGCAAATACGTAAACGCAATGTTAACGTAGTCTTTTTAACACACCATTATCTGAAAGTGAAGAGAAAAAAAAAACTTGAAAAAGGGTCACCACTTTAAGGCATTCAGGTCAAATGTGGTGAATTGTGACATTGTGCTTGAAAAGAGAGGAGAAGAGGGGATACAGAAGAGGGGATACAGAAGAGGGGATACAGAAGAGGGGATACAGACGAGGGGATACAGAGGAGGGGATACAGACGAGGGGATACAGAAGAGGGGATACAGAAGAGGGGATACAGAGGAGGGGATACAGAAGAGGGGATACAGAAGAGGGGATACAGATGAGGGGATACAGAAGAGGGGATACAGAAGAGGGGATACAGAGGAGGGGATACAGAGGAGGATACAGAAGAGGGGATACAGAAGAGGGGATACAGAAGAGGGATACAGATGAGGGGATACAGAAGAGGGGATACAGAAGAGGGAATACAGAAGAGGGGATACAGAGGAGGGGATACAGAAGAGGGATACAGAGGAGGGGATACAGAAGAGGGGATACAGAGGAGGGGATACAGAAGAGGGATACAGAGGAGGGGATACAGAGGAGGGGATACAGAAGAGGGGATACAGAGGAGGGGATACAGAAGAGGGGATACAGAAGAGGGGATACAGAAGAGGGGATACAGAGGAGGGGATACAGAAGAGGGGATACAGAGGAGGGGATACAGAAGAGGGGATACAGAGGAGGGGATACAGAAGAGGGGATACAGAAGAGGGGATACAGAAGAGGGGATACAGAGGAGGGGATACAGAAGAGGGGATACAGAGGAGGGGATACAGAGGAGGGGATACAGAAGAGGGGATACAGAAGAGGGGATACAGAAGAGGGGATACAGAGGAGGGGATACAGAAGAGGGGATACAGAAGAGGGGATACAGAAGAGGGGATACAGAAGAGGGGATACAGAAGAGGGGATACAGAGGAGGGGATACAGAAGAGGGGATACAGAAGAGGGAATACAGAAGAGGGGATACAGCTGATCTGACTGAGGTCTGAATGCTCTCCATGTGATTTGATTTCAAAACTTTCCCTCTCAACGTAGACGAGTGAACAACGAATACGGTTTCGTTCTTATCAATCAGCCAATCAGGAGCTTTTGACCAGATCACGAGAGGACAATGGTTCCTTAGACAATGGCCACTGTCATTGTTATCAGATGGACCTCTGAAGTTTAGTTAGTTATTTATCTCCTTGAACAGATGAAGCAACACGCGACACATCATGTGTGTGTGTGTATCAGGTACACATGGAAGAGAGGTCAGCGCTCCTCTGGGACACATCATGTATGTGTGTATCAGGTACACATGGAAGAGAGGTCAGCGCTCCTCTGGGACACATCATGTGTGTGTATCAGGTACACATGGAAGAGAGGTCAGCGCTCCTCTGGGACACATCATGTGTGTGTATCAGGTACACATGGAAGAGAGGTCAGCGCTCCTCTGGGACACATCATGTGTGTGTGTATCAGGTACACATGGAAGAGAGGTCAGCGCTCCTCTGGGACGAAGCCAGGAAGCTCTCTCAAACATCAGAGGTTAATCAGTTCTTTAACAAGCATCCCACAGCTGTGAGAGTAATTCTACCGTGCTATTAAATGGTAAGACGAGTGCACTATATATAGGGAATTACCACTATGTCTATGGTAAGAGTAGTGCACTATATATAGGGAATTACCCTGTGTCTATGGTAAGACTAGGAATATACCCTGTGTCTATGGTAAGACTAGTGCACTATATATAGGGAATTACCCTGTGCTATGGTAAGACTAGTGCACTATATATAGGGAATTACCACTATGCCTATGTCTATGGTAAGACTAGTGCACTATATATAGGGAATTACCACTATGTCTATGTAAGACTAGTGCACTATATGTAGGGAATTACCACTATGTCTATGGTAAGACTATATATAGGGATTTACCACTATGTCTATATAAGGTGCACTATATATAGGGATTACCACTATGTCTATGGTAAGACTAGTGCACTATATATAGGGAATTACCACTATGTCTATGGTAAGAGTAGTGCACTATATATAGGGAATTACCACTATGTCTATGGTAAGAGTAGTGCACTATATATAGGGAATTACCCTATGTCTATGGTAAGAGTAGTGCACTATATATAGGGAATTACCACTATGTCTATGGTAAGAGTAGTGCACTATATATAGGGAATTACCCTGTGTCTATGGTAAGACTAGTGCACTATATATAGGGAATTACCACTATGCCTATGGTAAGAGTAGTGCACTATATATAGGGAATTACCACTATGTCTATGGTAAGACTAGTGCACTATATATAGGGATTTACCACTATGTCTATGGTAAGACTAGTGCACTATATATAGGGAATTACCACTATGTCTATGGTAAGAGTAGTGCACTATATATAGGGATTTACCACTATGTCTATGGTAAGACTAGTGCACTATATATAGGGAATTACCACTATGTCTATGGTAAGACGAGTGCACTATATATAGGGAATTACCACTATGTCTATGGTAAGACTAGTGCACTATATATAGGGAATTACCACTATGTCTATGGTAAGACTAGTGCACTATATATAGGGAATTAGGGTGACATTTGGGATGCACCCTGTGTCTCTTAAGGTGGCATTGCTGCTGCATCTGCTCCCCCAAAAAAACCTCGAAGGCCAATTTTCATCTCGCTGAGTCGCGCTCTCTGTATCGTAACCACGTTAACTTAACACCTAGCAACCTCGTTGAGAGGTCCAGATCCCTTTGAGTAACAGCTTAATGTTTAATCAATAGACACGGGTAACATTTTACTCAACACTGACAGGTATATAAGGCATTACGATGCAGTTATAATGCCTTTATACAATTTGTTCTAAGCTCCTATGCCGATATTATAATGCATTAGTAGCATCTTCTAATGCCCTCTAGACGGTTAAACAGCTCCTTTGTGATCTGAACCCTGACGATGCTCGTGATGGGATCTGACTGCATTTGTGTCCGTCACACTCCACCTAGAGTCTACAACGTTGTATTACACAGACTACACAAGGTCCAATACACGTGTACATAACATCACACAGACTACTGTGTACATAACATCACACAGACTACGGTGTACATAACATCACACAAACTACTGTGTACATAACATCACACAGACTACTGTGTTCATAACATCACACAGACTACAGTGTACATAACATCACACAGACTACTGTGTACATAACATCACACAGACTAAGGTGTACATAACATCACACAGACTAAGGTGTACATAACATCACACAGACTACTGTGTACATAACATCACACAGACTACGGTGTACATAACATCACACAGACTACGGTGTACATAACATCACACAGACTACTGTGTACATAACATCACACAGACTACTGTGTACATAACATCACACAGACTACTGTGTACATAACATCACACAGACTACTGTGTACATAACATCACACAGACTACTGTGTACATAACATCACACAGACTACTGTGTACATAACATCACACAGACTACGGTGTACATAACATCACACAGACTACTGTGTACATAACATCACACAGACTACTGTGTACATAACATCACACAGACTACGGTGTACATAACATCACACAGACTACTGTGTACATAACATCACACAGACTACTGTGTACATAACATCACACAGACTACTGTGTACATAACATCACACAGACTACGGTGTACATAACATCACACAGACTACTGTGTACATAGCATCGCACAGACTACTGTGTACATAACATCACACAGCGTGTTCAAACACAAAAACCAAACTGCTATTAAGGCAGTTTGTTTTTTAAAGCAGCAAGAATACTCATCATATTCACAAACTCCCATCCCCCCTCTCAACCCAACCACATAAAGACATTTTATGACCTATCAAAACACAGCAAAAGTTAGAAGTTATGATTAATATTCCTACAGTACCTCTTCAATTGTTTCCTCTTTTCCCCCCCAAAACAATAAATCAGGTACTTGGCTGTGTTGAGACATGAGGTGGAGTGAAGTAAAATGAGGGAACTAAAACCCATCAGGGGATCCTTATATCTCTACACCCAGTCCTCTGTCAACTACTGTATGAGTGATAGCAGCAGGGAGCCTACAATATGGGTCCACAGGTTAGTCACATGCCATTGACATAGGTAATCTCGAGGGTGAGCCTGGACAGAGAGACAGAGAGACAGAGAGACAGAGAGACAGACAGAGAGAGAGAGAGACAGAGTGAGACTGAGAGAGAGAGAGACTGAGAGAGAGAGAGAGAGAGAGAGAGAGAGAGAGAGAGAGAGAGAGAGAGAGACTGAGAGAGAGACTGGTGAGAGAGAGAGACAGAGAGAGAGAGAGACAGAGAGAGAGAGAGAGAGAGAGAGAGAGAGAGAGAGAGAGAGAGAGAGAGAGACTAAGATAGAGAGAGAGAGACTGAGAGAGAGAGAGACTGAGAGAATGGGAGACTGAGAGAGAGACTGATAGAGGTTGAGAGAGAGACAGAGAGAGAGAGAGAGAGAGAGAGAGAGAGAGAGAGAGAGAGAGAGAGAGAGAGAGAGAGAGAGAGAGATCCATGAAGCTGTTGTGTCAATGGAGGGGTGTCTGGGTATTAAGGGTCATTCTGTATATAGACATTTGAATCATCTTGTGGTAGGAGCTATTTAAGTGATAATGCCCGAGAAGCCGGTGTTTGGAGGATGTATTGGGCACGGGTGTTGTTAGGCCCTAGACGAAGTCGAAACTGTGCCAATATATTCTCCAAACACGCTTCAAGGGCACTTTTAGACAATGGGTTACCAACATATTAAAATGTTAAATAAATAAATAAATAAATAAAAATGTTATTTTGATAAATGTATTCATACTGTTTCATCCTTCCACAAGAAATAGTCCCGACACAAATCTAGGGTTCCTCGCCAAGCCGGCTGGTTGTTTCATTCAATCGATTCGGTTTCCAGAGATGAGACACAGTTGTTTCATTCTAAATGTTCCATTGCCATACTGGCTGGCAATATTCTTATCCCTTTTGCTAGCTAGCTAGCCAATTACGGCTAACTTACAGTCACATCAAACAGTGCAGACAATAACAACAGTAGCTTAATTTGTTTAAGCTGTTTTCTAGTGACATTTAGTTGGATACATCCATAACGATGCACTAATGAGGTGTGATTTAACCTGGCATAGAAAATGTGCTCTCTCATCAGGACACTGTTGTTCAGAGGAGCTGGCCAACAACACAGCTAACACATTCACTTCAATTGACATTTCTTTGTATGTATCCATAAAAATAATGCCTGCTGATTCATGATTACGACCGGCTGAGTAAAGCTGTCTGCCTCTCTCTCTCTCGTCCCGACTCCCGACATGTTCGTTACTATGGGTCAGCTGGAGATCGAATTTCAATATTGAAACAATGTTGCAAAGGTCGGAGAGACAGAGAGAAAGGTTTATTACAAATCTCTGCTGTTTGAAAACCAAATGTTAGGCTAAAAGAAATGTGAGGTAATGTCTAGATGCTTTTTATAGTGGAGATCAAGTTTATAAATTACCTGGCTGGGCTGATGAGACAGTGTATTGTATAGTTATTGATCCATAGTTATTGATCTCATAGTTATTGATCCATAGTTACTGATCCATAGTTATTGATCTCTGTAACGGCGTTCTTCGTTTGTAGAAAGAGAGTCGGACCGAAATGCAGCGTGGTGGTTACTCATGACTTTAATGAAAAAAGTGACACATTAAATAACTAGACAAATACAAAAACAACAAACGGAACGTGAAACCTATTACAGCCTATCTGGTGAAACTACACAGACAGGAACAATCACCCACGAAATACACAGTGAAACCCAGGCTACCTAAATACGGTTCCCTATCAGAGACAACAAGAATCACCTGACTCTGATTGAGAACCGCCCCAGGCAGCCAAGCCTATACTAGACACACCCCTAATCAACCACAATCCCAATGCCTACAAAACCCCAATAAGACAATACAATAACCCCATGTAACCCCACCCCTGGCCTGAACAAATAATTAAAGAAAACACAAAATACTAAGACCAAGGCGTGACAGATCTCATAATCCATAGTTACTGATCCATAGTTATTGATCCATAGTTATTGATCCATAGTTATTGATCCCATAGTTATTGATCAATAGTTATTGATCCATAGTTACTGATCCATAGTTATTGATCCATAGTTATTGATCCATAGTATTGATCCAGTTATTGATCCATATACTGATCCATAGTTATTGATCCATAGTTATTGATCCCATAGTTATTGATCCCATAGTTATTGATCCATAGTTATTGATCCATAGTTACTGATCCATAGTTATTGATCCATAGTTAATCCATAGTTATTGATCCATAGTTACTGATCCATAGTTATTGATCCATAGTTATTGATCCCATAGTTATTGATCCATAGTTATTGATCCATAGTTACTGGTCCATAGTTATTGATCCATAGTTATTGATCCATAGTTACATATATTATTGATCCATAGTTATTGATCCCATAGTTATTGATCCATAGTTATTAAATCCCATAGTTATTAATCCCATAATTATTGATCCATCATTATTATTCCCATAGTTATTGATCCCATAGTTATTGATCCATAGTTATTGATCCATAGTTATTAATCCCATAGTTATTGATCCATAGTCATTAATCCCATAGTTATTGATCCATACATTGATCCATAGTTATTGATCCATAGTCCCATAGTTATTGATCCATAGTTATTGATCCATAGTTATTGATCCATAGTCATTAATCCCATAGTTATTGATCCATAGTTATTAATCCCATAGATTGATCCATAGTTATTGATCCATAGTTATTTATCCATAGATTAATCCCATAGTTATTGATCCATAGTCATTAATCCCATAGTTATTGTTCCATAGTTATTAAATCCCATAGTTATTAATCCCATAATTATTGATCCATCATTATTATTCCCATAGTTATTGATCCATAGTTATTAATATCCCATAGTTATTAATCCCATAATTATTGATCCATCATTATTATTCCCATAGTTATTGATCCCATAGTTATTGATCCATAGTCATTAATCCCATAGTTATTGATCCATAGTCATTATCCATAGTTATTGATCCCATAGTTATTGATCCATAGTTATTGATCCATAGTCATTAATCATTATTGATCCATAGTTATTGATCCCATAGTTATTGATCCATAGTTATTGATCCATAGTCATTAATCCCATAGTTATTGATCCATAGTTATTGATCCATAGTCATTAATTGATCCATAGTCATTCATCAATCCCATAGTTATTGATCCATAGTCATTAATACCATAGTTATTGATCCATAGTTATTGATCCAATCCCCATAGTTATTGATCCACAGTTATTGATCCATAGTTATTAATCCCATAGTTATTGATACATCATTATTGATCCATCATAGTTATTGATCCATAGTTATTGATCCATAGTTACTGGTCCATAGTTATTGATCCATAGTTACATTAGTTATTGATCCCCATAGTTATTGATCCATAGTTACATCCATAGTTATTGATCCATAGTTAATCCCATAGTTATTGATCCATAGTTATTGATCCATAGTTATTAAGTCCCATAGTTATTGATCCATAGTTATTAATCCCATAGTTATTGATCCATAGTTATTAATCCCATAGTCATCATTGTTATTGATCCCATAGTTATTGATCCATAGTTATTGATCCATAGTTATTAATCCATAGTTATTGATCCATTCATCCCATAGTTATTGATCCATAGTCATTGATCCATAGTTATTGATCCATAGTCATTAATCCCATAGTTATTGATCCATAGTTATTGATCCATAGTTATTGATCCATAGTCATTAATCCCATAGTTATTGATCCATAGTTATTAATCCCATAGTTATTGATATAGTTATTGATCCATAGTTATTAATCCATCATAGTATTAATCCCATAGTTATTGATCCATAGTCATTAATCCCATAGTTATTGTTCCATCCATAGTTATTAATCCCATAGTCCATCAATCCCATAGTTATTGATCCATAGTTATTAATCCCATAGTAATTATTGATCATTATTATTCCTAAAGCCCATAGTTATCCATAGTTATTGATCCATAGTCATTAATCCCATAGTTATTGATCCATAGTTATTGATCCATAGTTATTAATCCATATAGTTATTGATCCATAGTTATTGATCCATAGTCATTAATCCCATAGTTATTGATCCATAGTTATTGATCCCATAGTTATTGATCCATAGTTATTGATCCATAGTTATTAATCCCATAGTTATTGGATCCATAGTCATTACTTACCATAGTTATTGATCCATAGTTATTGATCCATAGTATTAATCCCATAGTTATTGATCCATAGTTATTCATCCCATAGTTATTGATACCATAGTCATTAATCCCATAGTTATTGATCCATAGTTATTGATCCAAAGTTATTAATCCCATAGTTATTGATCCATAGTTATTGATCCCTTAAATTAGTTATTGAGCCATAGTTATTGACCATATTTATTGATCCATCATTATTTATCCCATAGTTATTGAAACCAATAGATGGGAATGATTGATCCAAAGTTATTAATAATTATTGATCATATAATTATTGAGCTGTAACATAAACACACCCCGAAACCAATAGTGGGAATGATCAATAATTATTATCTATAATTATTAGAATCCTAAAACCTAATCTAAGGTTACAATACTCACCCTCCCATTATGGCCACCACAGTGTTAGCCGTAAGCTCCCAGGTTCTGTGGGGCCCACTCTACACCACTATTCCCTTACTCTGATACAACCTCAAGTGGAAAGGGGAGTGTCTACACTCTTTGACCTTAACACAAGGCCTACATTATACTTTGTCAACCATTTTGAAAAGAAGGTCGACGACATCCGATCCTCGCTTGCTAAGTCAACCACACTGCTGGTTCTGCCCACACTGCTCTACCTTATGCTCTGACTCCTTTCTTCCTCTCTCTCCAGATGAAATTCAAGGTTTTGTGACGGCCGGGCCGCCCAACAACCTGCCCGTTTGACTTATCCCCTCCTCTCTTCTCCAGACCATTTCCGGAGACCTTCTCCCTTACCTCACCTCGCTCATCAACTCATCCCTGACCGCTGGCTACCTCCCTTCCGTCTTCAAGAGAGCGAGAGTTGCACCCTTCTGAAAAACCTACACTCGATCCTCCGATGTCAACAACTACAGACCAGTATCCCTTCTTTCTTTTCTCTCCAAAACTCTTGAACGTGCCGTCCTTGGCCAGCTCTCCCGCTATCTCTCTCAGAATGACCTTCTTGATCCAAATCAGTCAGGTTTCAAGACTAGTCATTCAACTGAGACTGCTCTTCTCTGTATCACGGAGGTGCTCCGCACTGCTAAAGCTAACTCTCTCTCCTCTGCTCTCATCCTTCTAGACCTATCGGCTGCCTTCGATACTGTGAACCATCAGATCCTCCTCTCCACCCTCTCCGAGCTGGGCATCTCCGGCGCGACCCACGCTTGGATTGCGCTCCTACCTGACAGGTCGCTCCTACCAGGTGGCGTGGCGAGAATCTGTCTCCTCACCACGCGCTCTCACCACTGGTGTCCCCCAGGGCTCTGTTCTAGGCCCACTCCTATTCTCGCTATACACCAAGTCACTTGGCTCTGTCATAACCTCACATGGTCTCTCCTATCATTGCTATGCAGACGACACACAATTAATCTTCTCCTTTCCCCTTCTGATGACCAGGTGGCGAATCGCATCTCTGCATGTCTGGCAGACATATCAGTGTGGATGATGGATCACCACCTCAAGCTGAACCTCGGCAAGACGGAGCTGCTCTTCCTCCCGGGGAAGGACTGCCCGTTCCATGATCTCGCCATCACGGTTGACAACTCCATTGTGTCCTCCTCCCAGAGCGCTAAGAACCTTGGCGTGATCCTGGACAACACCCTGTCGTTCTCAACTAACATCAAGGCGGTGGCCCGTTCCTGTAGGTTCATGCTCTACAACATCCGCAGAGTACGACCCTGCCTCACACAGGAAGCGGCGCAGGTCCTAATCCAGGCACTTGTCATCTCCCGTCTGGATTACTGCAACTCGCTGTTGGCTGGGCTCCTGCCTGTGCCATTAAACCCCTACAACTCATCCAGAACGCCGCAGCCCGTCTGGTGTTCAACCTTCCCAAGTTCTCTCACGTCACCCCGCTCCTCCGCTCTCTCCACTGGCTTCCAGTTGAAGCTCGCATCCGCTACAAGACCATGGTGCTTGCCTACGGAGCTGTGAGGGGAACGGCACCTCAGTACCTCCAGGCTCTGATCAGGCCCTACACCCAAACAAGGGCACTGCGTTCATCCACCTCTGGCCTGCTCGCCTCCCTACCACTGAGGAAGTACAGTTCCCGCTCAGCCCAGTCAAAACTGTTCGCTGCTCTGGCCCCCCAATGGTGGAACAAACTCCCTCACGACGCCAGGACAGCGAAGTCAATCACCACCTTCCGGAGACACCTGAAACCCCACCTCTTTAAGGAATACCTAGGATAGGATAAAGTAATCCTTCTCACCCCCCCTTAAAAGATTTAGATGCACTATTGTAAAGTGGCTGTTCCACTGGATGTCATAAGGTGAATGCACCAATTTGTAAGTCGCTCTGGATAAGAGCGTCTGCTAAATGACTTAAATGTAAATGTAAATTTCAAAACAAATCTATGGGGACCATGAGGCCCTTTGCTCCATAGAAATATAATCTCTAGAAAGGGCTTGGAACCTTTAACCCTGGCAATTTGACTGATAAACTGAATTGATTCTATTTCTATACTTTGCTCCACTAGGAATACTTTCAAGTCTACTGTGACCAGACACATATCCATCCCCTCTCTCTCTCTCTCTCTCTCTCTCTCTCTCTCTCTAGCTCTCTCTCTCTCTCTCTCTCTAGCTCTATCTCTCTCTCTCTCTCTCTCTCTCCTCTCTCTCTCTATCTCTCTCTCCCTCTCTCTCTCTCTCTCTCTCTCTCTCTCTCTCTCTCTCTCTCTCTGTCTCTCTCTCTCTCTCTCTCTCTCTCTCTCTCTCTCTCTCTCTCCCCCTCTCCCTCCCTCTCCTGTTTAAATTGACCAGATGGTGACATTTGAAATGACTCATCTCTTGTTGGAACATTCTCTCTCTGGATCTATCCAATATAATGTACCAGGTTCACAACCAGGACACATGGTGCGTGGAGAGTGTTAATATCAAGCCAACCGTTTTCTTCTGCTTAAACTGTTATGATTCATCCTAACAGTTCATCCCATTCCAGGCTCACTACCACGGCTCTTCCAGTTCCAACCTGTTGCCTCATTCAATCCAAAGACAACTTCCACACTGAAGGGACAATAAAGTTATTCAAAGGACTTTTTGTTGTTGTTGTACTTTACCCGTTTTCCCATCATGTCTCATCGCTGCTGCAACTCCCCAACTCTGCAACTCCCAACTCTGCAACTCCCCAACTCTGCAACTCCCCAACTCTGCAACTCCCCAACTCTGCAACTCCCCAACTCTGCAACTCCCCAACTCTGCAACTCCCCAACTCTGAAACTCCCCAACTCTGCAACTCCCCAACTCTGAAACTCCCCAACTCTGCAACTCCCCAACTCTACAACTCCCCAACTCTGTCAACTCCCCAACTATGCAACTCCCCAACTCTGAAACTCCCCAACTCTGAAACTCCCCAACTCTGCAACTCCCCCAACTCTGCAACTCCCCAACTATGCAACTCCCCAACTCTGCAACTCCCCAACTATGCAGCTCCCCAACTCTGAAACTCCCCAACTCTGCAACTCCCCAACTCTGCAACTCCCCAACTCTGCAACTCCCCAACTATGCAGCTCCCCAACTCTGAAACTCCCCCAACTCTGCAACTCCCCAACTCTGCAACTCCCCAACTCTGCAACTCCCCAACTATGCAACTCCCCAACTCTGCAACTCCCCAACTATGCAGCTCCCCAACTCTGAAACTCCCCAACTCTGCAACTCCCCAACTCTGCAACTCCCCAACTCTGCAACTCCCCAACTCTGTAACTCCCCAACTCTGCAACTCCCCAACAGGCTCGGGAGGCAAAGATCGAGTCATGCGCCCTCCGAAACATGACCTGCCAAACCGCGCTTCTTAACACCCGCACTCTTAACTTCTCTAGGGTAGGGGCAGCATTGGGAATTTTGGATGAAAAGCGTGCCCAAATTAAACTGCCTGCTACTCAGCCATAATTGAGTCCGAGGTCTGTCAGAGAGGCATGAGCTGACCACGCGCGCTCAAGTGAGAGTTAGCTCGCGTTTCATTGCAATTCTAAAGACAAAGGAATTCTCTGGTTGGAACATTATTGAAGATTTATGTTAAAAACATCCTAAAGATTGATTCTTTACATCGCTTGACATGTTTCTGTGGACTGTAATGGAAACGTTTGACTTTTCGTCTGCACCTAGTGAACGCGCTTCATGAATTTTGATTACTGGGCTAAACGCGCGAACAAAAAGGAGATATTTGGACATAAATGATGAACTTTATCGAACAAATCAAACATTTATTATGGAACTGGGATTCCTGGGAGTGCATTCTGATGAAGATCATCAAAGGTAAGTTAATATTTATGATGCTATTTCTGAATTCTGTTGACTACAAAACATGGCGGATATCTGTTTGGGTTGTTTTGGTCTCTGAGCGCCTGTACTCAGATTATTGCATGGTGGGCTTTTTTTTTCATAAAGTTTTTAAAAATCTGACACAGCGGTTGCATTAAGGAGAAGTGGATCTAAAATTCCATGCATAACACTTGTATCTTTCTTTATTATGAGTATTTCTGTAAATTGATGTGGCTCTCTGCAAAATCACTGGATGTTTTGGAACTACTGAAAATAACGCGCCAATGTAAACTGAGATTTTTGGATATAAAACTTTACCAAACAAAACATACATGTATTGTGTAACATGAAGTCCTATGAGTGTCATCTGATGAAGATCATCAAAGGTTAGTGATTCATTTTATCTCTATTTCTGCTTTTTATGACTCCTCTCTTTGGCTGGAAAAATGGCTGTGTTTTTCTGTGACTTGGCTCTGACCTAACATAATCGATTGGTGTGCGTTCGTCATAAAGCCTTTTTGAAATCGGACACTGTGGCTGGATTTACAACAAGATTATCTTCAAAATGGTGTAAAATACTTGTATGTTTGAGGCATTTTAATTATGGGATTTCTGTTGTTTTAAATTTGGCACCCTGCAGTTTCACTGGCTGGTGACGAGGTAGGACGCTAGTTCAACTGGACGACTGAGGCCAGCCTGCAGGCATCCGCCCGCCACAAGGAGTTGCTAGAGAGTGATGAGCCAAGTAAAGCACCACTGGCCAAACCTCCCCTGACCATATTGGACTCCTGATCACGGCTGGTTGTGATACAGCCCGGGATCGAACCTGGGCTTGTAGTGAGACCTCTAGCACTTCAATGCAGTGCCTTAGAACGCTGCGACACTCAGGAGGCCTAAAAACAGGAACTTTTAGACTTTTACTCAAGTAGTATTTTACTTTAATCATTTTCTATTAGGGTATCTTTACTTATTCTCAAAATGACAATTTAGTACTTTCTCCAAGACTAGTGACAAGAAAATACTGAAGAGGCTTGTGTGACAGACAGACAGACAGACAACTTTACTCTCCTTTTCTCCCCTTTCTTTCCAAGCTGCATCTTGACAACACAGGAAGTGATGCTGAATCGTGACAACACAGGACGTGATGCTGCATCTTGACAACACAGGGAGTGATGCTGAATCGTGACACCACAGGGAGTGATGCTGCATCTTGACAACACAGGGAGTGATGCTGAATCTTGACAACACAGGGAGTGATGCTGAATCGTGACACCACAGGGAGTGATGCTGCATCTTGACAACACAGGGAGTGATGCTGAATCTTGACAACACAGGAAATGATGCTGCATCTTGACAACACGGAGTGATGCTGCATCTTGACAACACAGGGAGTGATGCTGCATATTGACAACACAGGGAGTGATGCTGCATCTTGACAACACAGGAAATGATGCTGCATCTTGACAACACAGGGAGTGATGCTGCATCTTGACAACACAGGGAGTGATGCTGCATCTTGACAACACAGTGAGTGATGCTGCATCTTGACAACACAGGGAGTGATGCTGTATCTTGACAACACAGGGAGTGATGCTGAATCTTTACAACACAGGATGTGATGCTGCATCTTGACAACACAGGAAGTGATGCTGCATCTTGACTACACAGAGAGTGAAGCTGCATATTGACAACACAGGAAGTGATGCTGCATCTTGACTACACAGGGAGTGAAGCTGCATATTGACAACACAGGAAGTGATGCTGCATCTTGACAACACAGGAAGTGAAAAAGAAAAATAATAAAAGCCACTGTACATTTGAAGTTGACTGTTATAAGGAGTAGGCTGGCTTGCTGGGTCCTCCATATTACAACCACACGTTGACTGTTATAAAGAGTAGGCTGGCTTGCTGGGTCCTCCAGATTACACCACACGTTGACTGTTATAAGGAGTAGACTGGCTTCTGCTGGGTCCTCCATATTACACCACACGTTGACTGTTATAAGGAGTAGGCTGGCTTGCTGGGTCCTCCATATTACACCACACGTTGACTGTTATAAGGAGTAGGCTGGCTTGCAGGGTCCTTCATATTACACCACACGTTGACTGTTATAAGGAGTAGGCTGGCTTGCTGGGTCCTCCATATTACACCACACGTTGACTGGTTCCGGTCTCCGGTTGGAGACGAGCGGTCGCATTCGCACTTCGCTCTGCAGGTTGTATAACTTTTTCATTACATTTCATTATAGTACAACGGTTGATTTGTCTAATCTTAGCAATTCTTCTTAGCTAGCTACATAGCCGTCCTTGTATCAGAGATAATTGCATAATTATCGTATTTCGTCGCCCCTAACGTAGCCTTCACTGCTATTCGCCCAGGAGCTAGCTAACGCACACAGATTAGCATCACTGTAGTGCTATTCACTCAACTGTACGACTTGATTAGTTTACTGTTGCGCTAGCTTGCGATAATCTTAGCCACTTTTTTCCAGTTTTCAGCTACATAGCCGTCTTGTATCATAGAGATAAATTGCATAATTATCGTATTGGCCGTGGCTCTGAACGCAGCCCCTTCCACCGTTATTCGCTCAGGAGCTTGAAGCAATGCTAGCTAACGCACACAGATTAGCATCACTGTAGTGCTATTCACTCAACTGTACGACTTGATTAGTTCAGTGTTAGCTAGCTACATAGCTGTCTTTGTTCCAAGATAATTGTGTGGTTTAGTGTGTGTAGCCTTGGAGTGTTATCTAATTCACTGAGGGCCAGCCAGCTATTTGTCGCCCTTAACGGGCAGAGGGGAGACTCTGCTAGCTAGCCAACAGCTAACAGCTAACAGCTAGCCAACGCCTACTGAATAGAACTCAACAACCCGGTCGCATTCACAGGTAGTATCACATTTTCATTTCATTACAGTACAACGGTTTGATTTGTTTGATCGTAGCTAGCTAGCTACATAGCCGTCTTTGTTTCAAAGATAATTGTGTAGTCTAGACCGATTTCCTAGGTTAGCTAGCCAGCTATTGTCGTTCTTTTAACTCAACGTAACGTAAACAACATCTGCTAGCCAACCAGCTCCCCCAACAGCACTGTAGAAAATTATTACACTAAACGGAACGAGATTTCTGATTAGTGTAGTGTCAACAACGCAGCTACTGCCAGCTAGCCTACTTTAGCAGTACTGTATCATTTTAATCATTTTAGTCAATAAGATTCTTGCTACGTGAAGCTTAACTTTCTGAACATTCGAGACGTGTAGTCCGCTTGTCATTCCAATTTCCTTGCATTAGCGTAGCCTTTTCTGTAGCCTGTCAACTATGTGTCTGTCTATCCCTGTTCTCTCCTCTCTGCACAGACCATACAAACGCTCCACACCGCGGGCCGCGACCACCCTAACCTGGTGGTCCCAGCTGCATGACTTCCACGGGAGTTCCAGGTCTCTGGTAGCCTCTGGAACTGCCAATCTGCGGCCAACAAGGCAGAGTTCATCTCAGCTCTATGCCTCCCTCCAGTCCCTTGACTTCTTGGCACTGACGGAAACATGGATCACCACAGATAACACTGCTACTCCTACTGCTCTCTCTCGTCCGCCCACGTGTTCTCGCACACCCCGAGAGCTTCTGGTCAGCGGGTGGTGGCACCGGGATCCCATCTCTCCCAAGTGGTCTTTCTCTCTTTCTCCTTACCCATCTGTCTATTGCCTCCTTTGAATTCCATGCTGTCACAGTTACCAGCCCTTTCAAGCTTAACATCCTTATCATTTATCGCCCTCCAGGTTCCCTCGAGAGTTCATCAATGAGCTTGATGCCTTGATAAGCTCTTTCCTGAGGACGGCTCACCTCTCACAGTTCTGGGGCGACTTTAACCTCCCCACGTCTACCTTGACTCATTCCTCTCTGCCTCCTTCTTTCCACTCCTCTCCTTTTGACCTCACCCTCTCACCCTCCCCTCTACTCACAAGGCAGGCAATACGCTTGACCTCATCTTTACTAGATGCTGTTCTTCCACCAACCTCATTGCAACTCCTCCAAGTCTCCGACCACTACCTTGTATCCTTTTTTCCCTCTCGCTCTCATCCAACACTTCCCACACTGCCCTTACTGATGGTATCGCGCCGTCCCAACCTTCGCTCTCTCCCCGCTACTCTCCTCTTCCATCCTATCTTCTTCCCTCTGCTCAAACTTTCTCCAACCTATCTCCTGATTCTGCCTCCTCAACCCTCCTCTCCCTTACTGCATCCTTTTGACTCTATGTCCCCTATCCTCCAGGTCGGCTCGTCCTCCCTCCCGCTCCGTGGCTCCGACGACTTCATTATGAGCTCACAGAACAGGAGCCTGGGCAGCCGAGCTGAAATGGAGGAAAACTCGCCTCTCATGGACCTGGCATCCTTTCACCCCTCCTCTCTACATTCCTTTCCCTCCTCTGTCTCTGCTGCTAAAGCCACTTTCTACCACTCTAAATTCCAAGCATCTGCCTTCTAACCCTAGAAGCTTTTTGCCACCTTTCTCCTCCCTCCTGAATCCTCCCCCTCCCTCCTCCCTTCTCTGCAGAGATGACTTCTGGCTAACCATTTTTGAAAAGAAGGTCGATGACATCCGATCCATCGTTGCTAGTCAAACGACACTCCGCTGGTTCTGCCCACACTGCCCTACCCTATGCTCTGACCTCTTTCTCCTCTCTCTCCAGATGAAATCTCGTTTTGACGGCCGCCGCCCAACAACCTGCCCGCTTGACCCTATCCCCTCCTCTCTCTCTCCAGACCATTTCCGGAGACCTTTCCCTTACCTCACCTCGCTCATCAACTCATCCCTGACCACTGGCTACGTCCCTCCCGTCTTCAAGAGAGCGAGAGTTGCACCCCTTCTGAAAAACCTACACTTTCGATCCCTCCGATGTCAACAACTACAGACCAGTATCCCTTCTCTTTTCTCTCCAAAACTCTTGAGCGTGCCGTCCTTGGCCAGCTCTACCGCTATCTCTCTCAGAATGACCTTCTGATCCAAATCAGTCAGGTTTCAAGACTAGTCATTCAACTGAGACTGCTCTTCTCTGTATCACGGAGGCGCTCCGCACTGCTAAAGCTAACTCTCTCCCTCTGCTCTCATCCTTCTAGACCTATCGGCTGCCTTTCGATACTGTGAACCATCAGATCCTCCTCTCCACCCTCTCCGAGTTGGGCATCTCCGGCGCGGCCCACGCTGGATTGCGTCCTACCTGACAGGTCGCTCCTACCAGGTGGGCGTGGCGAGAATCTGTCTCCTCACCACGCGCTCTCACCACTGGTGTCCCCCAGGGCTCTGTTCTAGGCCCTCTCTTATTCTCGCTATACACCAAGTCACTTGGCTCTGTCATAACCTCACATGGTCTCTCCTATCATTGCTATGCAGACGACACACAATTCATCTTCTCCTTTCCCCTTCTGATGACCAGGTGGCGAATCGCATCTCTGCATGTCTGGCAGACATATCAGTGTGGATGACGGATCACCACCTCAAGCTGAACCTCAGCAAGACGGAGCTCCTCTTCCTCCCGGGGAAGGACTGCCCGTTCCATGATCTCGCCATCACGGTTGACAACTCCATTGTGTCCTCCTCCCAGAGCGCTAAGAACCTTGGCGTGATCCTGGACAACACCCTGACGTTCTCAACTAACATCAAGGCGGTGTCCCGTTCCTGTAGGTTCATGCTCTACAACATCCGCAGAGTACGACCCTGCCTCACACAGGAAGCGGCGCAGGTCCTAATCCAGGCACTTGTCATCTCCCGTCTTGATTACTGCAACTCGCTGTTGGCTGGGCTCTGCCTGTGCCATTAAACCCCTACAACTCATCCAGAACGCGCAGCCCGTCTGGTGTTCAACCTTCCTGTTCTCTCACGTCACCCCGCTCCTCCGCTCTCTCCACTGGCTTCCAGTTGAAGTCGCATCCGCTACAAGACCATGGTGCTCGCCACGGAGCTGTGAGGGAACGGCACCTCAGTACCTCCAGGCTCTGATCAGGCCCTACACCCAAAACAAGGGCACTGCGTTCATCCACCTCTGGCCTGCTCGCTCCCTACCACTGAGGAAGTACAGTTCCCGCTCAGCCCAGTCAAAACTGTTCGCTGCCCTGGCCCCCAATGGTGGAACAAACTCCTCACGACGCCAGGACAGCGGAGTCAATCACCACCTTCCGGAGACACCTGAAACCCCACCTCTTCAAGGAATACCTAGGATAGGGTAAGTAAGGGTAAGTAATCCTTCTCACCCCCCTTCTCCCCCCAACAAGATTTAGATGCAAGTGGCTGTTCCACTGGTTGTCATAAGGTGTATGCACTAATTTGTAAGTCGCTCTGGATAAGAGCGTCTGCTAAATGACTTAAATGTAAATGTAAATGTAAATGTTATAAAGAGTAGGCTGGCTTGCTGGGTCCTCAGATTACACCACACGTTGACTGTTATAAGGAGTAGACTGGCTTGCTGGGTCCTCCATATTACACCACACGTTGACTGTTATAAGGAGTAGGCTGGCTTGCTGGGTCCTCCTATTACCACACGTTGACTGTTATAAGGAGTAGGCTGGCTTGCTGGGTCCTCCATATTACACCACACGTTGACTGTTATAAGGAGTAGGCTGGCTTGCTGGGTCCTCCAGATTACACACACGTTGACTGTTATAAAGAGTAGGCTGGCTTGCTGGGTCCTCTATATTACACCACACGTTGACTGTTATAAGGAGTAGACTGGCTTAAGGGGTCCTCCAGATTACACCACACGTTGACTGTTATAAAGAGTAGGCTGGCTTGCTGGGTCCTCCAGATTACACCACACGTTGACTGTTATAAAGAGTAGGCTGGCTTGCTGGGTCCTCCATATTACACCACACGTTGACTGTTATAAAGAGTAGACTGGCTTGCTGGGTCCTCAGATTACACCACACGTTGACTGTTATAAAGAGTAGGCTGGCTTGCTGGGTCCTCCATATTACACCACACGTTGACTGTTATAAAGAGTAGGCTGGCTTGCTGGGTCCTCCATATTACACCACACGTTGACTGTTATAAAGAGTAGGCTGGCTTGCTGGGTCCTCCATATTACACCACGTTGACTGTTATAAGGAGTAGGCTGGCTTGCTGGGTCCTCCATAATTACAGCAAATGTTTTTTTCCGGCCAGGATTTCGTCATTCTTTGGAATTCTGACCAGTTTTAATGTAATTACTCTAAAAATTGAAAAGTGAGATGTACATTTTGGGACTTTTAATGCCTATTCTAATGCAAATCCATATGTTACGTTTATTCTACCCTTTAAGCAAATGACTTCTTGCACAGACGTAAATGCTCTGCTTTAAAAAAGAAAAAGATAAATGTGTTTATTTAATAGCACGTTATGTAAACAGATCAAAAAATTCCAATGATCTAACCGGTAGTGACGTTTTGACATCTGGTATGTTGTTGTCTACTGGGCTCGGTGTTAATAACACATCTGTGTCTGGGACTGGAGGGCACACGTCCACTCAGTTGACTTATTGACAGCATTGTTCTCTTCTTCATATAGAAATCTAAATGTCTCAATTCATGTTCAAAAGAATACCAGAAAAATAATACATGTTGCTGACACCATTGAAACACTGTTCAAACCAATGAGGGAACTTTTCAGAACTTTGAAGCCTACTGTGTCAGAATGGTCTTTTTTGCAGATAGAACCTTATAGTCACCAGCTCTTGATTTGCATGTTGAATATAATGAAAATATATATATATATTTTTTTTTAACCAGAATTCAAAGATATAGAAGATGGCAATGAGTGCATGAAACCTCTGTCAGCTACCTTCCTCCTGACTCCTCTGTTTCACAACATTCACATAGTCCTACACAACAGGAATGTGCTATTCCTCATTTGCATAACATTTTCAAGAAATAACTGAACTGTGTTTTTTCCCCACTGAAACTGCAGGAAGAATATGCAGGAATTTAGCAGGGTGTTGCATCTTTTCACCAAGTAATAGATATATTATATGTTATATCTATTATATACTGTTCATTCTGTTCTATCATTTTATATTTTTTATTTAACTAGGCAAGTCAGTTAAGAACAAATTCTTGTTTTCAATGAGAGCCTAGGAACAGTGGGTTAACTGCCTTGTTCAGGGGCAGAACTACAGATTTGTACCTTGTCAGCTCAGGGTTTTGAACTTGCAACCTTCAGGTTATTAGTCAACGCTCTAACCACTAGGCTACCCTGCCACCCTGATGATTCTACCTTTCCATTCTAGATATTCTATTTCTATCACAGGAGGTTGCTGAGGGGAGGACGACTCATAATAACGGCCTGGAACGGTAGATGAATATAGACCAGATGGAAACCAAGTGGTAACCAGGTGGAAACCAAGTGGTAACCAGGTGGAAACTGGTGGAAACCAAGTGGTAACCAGGTGGAAAACTGGGTGGAAACCAGAAGTGGTAACCAGGTGGAAACTGGGTGGAAACCAAGTGGTAACCAGGTGGAAACTGGGTGGGAAACCAAGTGGTAACCAGGTGGAAACTGGGTGGAAAACCAAGTGGTAACCAGGTGGAAACTGGAGTGGAAACCAAGTGGTAACCAGGTGGAACTGGGTGGAAACCAAGTGGTAACCAGGTGGAAACTGGGTGAAACCAAGTGGTAACCGTGTGGAAACTAGGTGGAAACTAGGTGGAAACCAAGTGGTAACCAGGTGGAAACTAGGTGGAAACCAAGTGGTAACCAGGTGGAAACTAGGTGGAAACCAAGTGGTAACCGGGTGGAAACTAGGTGGAAACCAAGTGGTAACCGGGGTGGAAACTAGGTGGAAACT